>NW_013672066.1:37853-40756 GCF_000517525.1 Limulus polyphemus | reverse complement strand
ATACAATGACCTTGAACTCTGACATCAAATCCGACAAGATGGATACCCCAGTGGGGCGCAGAAATAGTGGATAACATCATTAATACTTCATGATTATTTACATCTACGTTAATTAATTAATTTATGGCACTAGATCAAGTTTAGACATGCCTCGCCATTAGTTCCTACTTTCACAGGCTTGACCAATCAGCAAAATCCTAACCTTGGCAATATTCTCGAGAGACTGAACACATGATTAACAGGTGGGCACAGTCAACACTCAAGCCCCGTCCACTTCAGGTGTGACGTCAGGCGAGACCCAATGACCTTGATCTCTGACATCAAATCTGACAAGACGGATACCGCAGTGGTTTACTAAAAGTGTAATTTATTATCAAATCGATGATACAAACCAAATGAAAATCAACTGATGAGGATGAATATGATGAAAGCTATTCAAACATCTCTGAAATAAAAAGAAAATTTGCTGAAACACCTGCTGGAACGAACATTTGATAATACTTGATGTGCTTATTAATAATGGAAATACTTCTTATAATACTAAAGAGCCTCGTAAACCTCATCGTTTCGTGAGCTATTATTCCTCTGTTCTTTGGTGATCACTGTATACCCAAAATACCCCCGCTTTTGGATCGACGTTAAAGGAAACGAAAGCTGTATGATAATATCAAAGGACGATGTCTTGACATGGTTAGCAAGACATGGAAGCTTCTTTCCTTATTCATTGCGCATTCAATTCCAATGAGCCAAGAAGGACCTCGCCATGAGTTCATCATCATCAAATGGGTTAGGACTTATATTAAGTAATTTATTTGGACTATCACCACGTGTTTTGTTGTTGTTGTTTAGTTATTTTAATGCGCAAGCTTACGTCTGAACAAAGTTACTCATAAAACCAAACACCTTATAATTATAACAAAGTTACTCATAAAACCAAACACCTTATAATTATAACAAAGTTACTCATAAAACCAAACACCTTATAATTATGCCAAAGTACAATGATTATCTTATAAAACTACAGTTCCTGGTTTGACATGTATTTAACAGATCCTAGCTAACGATATTGGAACAAAAGTCAGAAACTGATGAGCTGGTATCTAAGGGACGTAGATTGAGTGAAACTAAACACTTGATATACAAAAGTTTTGCCAAGTACTAAAAAAAAAAAAAAATAGGCACCAATATTTATCATTCTATCAGCTACTCAAACATGACTCCATAATTATAAGGTGTTTGGTTTTATGAGTAACTTTGGTATAATTATAAGCTATTATGTATGGCTATTTGTTGCTATTATGTATGTTTCTTTGTTGCTATTATGTATGGTTCTTTGTTGACATTATGTATGGTTATTTGATGCTATCTTGTATGGTTAATTATGCTATTATGTTTGGTTATTTGATGCTATTATGTATGGTTATTTGTTGCTATTATGTATGGTTACTTGTTGCTATTGTATATGGTTACTTGTTGCTATTATGGATGGTTATTTGTTGCTATTATGGATGGTTATTTGTTGTAGCGCATGTTGATCATGCATATATTACTAACTGTGAACTATCAACTGCTATTGCATTATATTTGGATAATGGACCAAATATTTTCAAATACCTAATACTACCTGAGTGAAGATGGTTCCTTATAGCTTTGTAGGTATAACATTATAGGTATATATTGTAGTTATAATCAGTTATATATCGATAGGCTAAATCAACCAGTGATTAAACGAGTGAGCAGTTGGCAATTAAGTAACCATTGGTAAAGTTTAACAGTTATGTTTAAAATTGTAATTTGTATATTTCATTTCCTTCTATTAAGAAGAAACAAGGTTATTGGATACAGCATGTAAAATACAAAACCCTTAGTTAATGGATAATAGACACAGTAAAAAATGTGAAGAAAAAAAAAGAAACAGAATGTCTGTCGATGAACACATACAAATAACTGGCATCCTAAAATGGCGGGCACAATTACCAATTTTATTCAATTAGATGGGGCATTTTGGGGATCAATGATGCTATAGTTTTTGTGAGAAAGGCATGTCTGCCATTTTGTAGAACCCTCTTCCCAGGCGAGATCTATGAAATGTAGTATTCTCGAAAGTAAATTTGGCATGATTATAAGGTTTACAGTTGTTTAGACCAATGTCCAATGACTAAACTGAGAGATAAGATGCTCAGAGCATTGGTGAGCATGAGGCAGTTCAGTTACTTGTGGATGGTATGAGTTACACTCCTCATATTCATAAAACCAAACACCAACAAGTAACCATATACAATAGCAACAAATAACCATACATAATAGCAACAAATAACCATCCATAATAGCAACAAATAGCCATACATAATAGCAACAAGTAACCATATACAATAGCAACAAATAACCATACATAATGGCAACAAATAACCATACATAATAGCAAGACGTAACTATACATAATGGCAACAAATAACTATACATAATATCAAGTAACCATACATAATAGCATCAAATAACCACACATAATAGCATCAAATAATCATACATAATGGCAACAAATAACCATATATAATAGCAACAAATAACCATATATAATAGCAACAAATAACCATACATAATAGCAACAAATAACCATACATAATAGCAACAAGTACCTGTACATAATAGCAAGTAACTATACGTAATAGCATCAAATAACCATGCATAATGACAACAAATAACCATACATAATGGGAACAAATAATCATATATTATAGCAAGAAGTAACTATACATAATGCCAACAAATAACTGTACATAATAGCAACAAATAACCATACATAATAGCAACAAATAACCATACATAATAGCAACAAGTAATTATACATAATAGCAACAAGTAATTATACATAATAGCAAGTAACTATACATAATATCATCAAA
>NW_013672066.1:35916-36876 GCF_000517525.1 Limulus polyphemus | reverse complement strand
TGATGTTATCCACTATTTCTGCGCCCCACTGCGGTATCCATCTTGTTAGATTTGATGTCAGAGTTCAAGGTCATTGTATCTCGCCCGAAGTCACATCTGAAGTGGACAGGGCTTGAGGGTTGACTATGCCTACCTGTTAATCATGTGTTCAGTCTGTCGAGAATACTGCCAAGATTGTTTGTTTGTTTTATAATTATGCACAAAGCTACACAAGGGCTAACTGTGCTCTGCCCACCACGGGTATCAAAACCCGGTTTCTAGCATTGTAAGTCCGCAGACATACCGCTGGGCCACTGCCAAGATCTGGGTAGGATTTTCCAGTTGTCCGTGAGATGAAGAATTAAGCAAACAATAATAATTATTATTATTGCTGTATTAAATACCAATAATCAGAAAATAATATGTTAATATATTAGTCCCAAAAATGTTGGAGTAAAGCCCCATATAATTGAATAAATAGATTATTATGCACGTCATGTGAGGATTACATACATGTACCAAGACTTCTACTTGAGTACGTGTATATCCTTACAGTTTTTATAACATACATATATATATATATACACACAGAAATACGAATTTAATTTTAAGTTTAGCTAAGATAGAGTTGACATTAACCTGAACTATTAACATAAAATAGATACATTTTCTAGACATTTCGAATTCGTAACTTATAACCAAACAAATTGTTCTACCATCTTTCGAAGATACCATCAAGTTCCATCATATTCAACTTAAGGGTTCATATGTGATCAACAGCATAACCCGTCTTCTGATAACTCAATCTATCATTGGATAACTTAATTCCTCATTTTCGACATAATCCCATGAAGAAATTACTGTTTAATCCTTGGGACGAAGGATCAATGGTAATCTGTTAATACCGGCGAGAGAGTTTGTCTGTTTGTTTGTTATGAATTTCGCGCAAAGCTACACGAGAGTTATCTGCGCTAGCCGTCC
>NW_013672066.1:24784-34979 GCF_000517525.1 Limulus polyphemus | reverse complement strand
CTCTTGGGCTACTCTTTTACCAACGAATAGTGGGATTGACCATCACATTATAACGCTGAAAGGGCGAGCATGTTTGGTGGAACGGGAATTCGAACCCGCGAACCGCAGATTGCGAGTCGAGCACCCTAACCACCTGGCCATGCCGGGGCCCGCAAGAGAGAGAGAGAGAGAAAAAAAAGATTTTGCGATCATTCTGTTACTCTTTTCAATAAACAATTCAGAAAGAAAATCAGAATTAATAGACGACATCCAGTAAATCATGTTTTCAACAATTTATTTACAAGGTGAAACCATACAAATTACTGTCACTACCAATCACACAACACGTTTATAACAATAAATCACTTACATACTATATATATATTTGTGTGTCTGTGTGATTTAAAACATGGTCAAAAAAATTGGCGGCCCTCAAATAAGATAGAAAAATAAGGCTACATCACAAGTTAAAAACTATAAAATTGAAGTGGTTGGTTGTATCCTTATAGGAGCAGTATCATAAGAAGTAGGACATCAACGTGGTTTACTTCTATTGCTTGAAATAACAAATCATAGAATGGAAGTTCATACGTTTTTTTTTTTATAAATTTTAGAGTTGTTTTAACTATCAAGTTTTGATTATAGACTCTATAAAGAAATGTGTAATTCACAATATCGATAAACTCGACTTTTACGTGAGTTTAACATAATTAACTGTAATTGAATAAACAAACGAAAAATACATTTATTAAAGACTTTGCACAATGTTATACCGATACATTTTTTTTTCAAATTGACTCTCTCGTTAACCCTAACATGAGGCTTAGCTAACGTGCAACTTGGTCTGAAATGTTTTGCTTTTTGTCCCCCTAGTGGATCAGCGGTAAGTTTACAACGCTAGAATCAGGGGTTCGATTTTCCATGGTGAATAGAGTGCAGACAGCCTATTGCGCAGTTTTGCAGTTTAACGAAAGAAGTAAAAAATTTACTTGTTGATATGCAGTTTATACTAATATGCGTAAACGATGTATTTATGATTTTTTTTTAAATTAAAGCTAAAGCTAATTCTCTAATTAGCAATAAGTATATACAGATATACAATCATAACAACATTTATAATCGAAACTTCCCCTTAAGCAAAAAAAAAGAAAAAGATTCTACGATTTTGTACTAAAATTGACTGAAAGAAAGGTTAAAAAAAGGTTTACGGTATAATTCCATAGATCTGAAATGTGTTGTCTAACATTCGTTACAGCGATTATCCTACTTTTATTTCCCCCTTTCAGAATACCCTAGTATACTTAAGCGATCTACTAACCTCTCCCCACACACACACTATACACTTTAAACGAGCGTTTTTTTTTTTGTTCTAATGATGAAGAGAGGCTTAAGACAGCTGATGTGTTTCTAGTTATAGTGACTTGTCAAATGTTTAAGGTTAGCATTTTTCGATTGCCTTAAGCATTTTGAAGAAACAATGGTAATATTCATTACCTGTTCAAGTGTTCGCTTACCTAAAAGGTTTGGCTGGCTAGTGTTGCTACTGATTAGAGGATTTCTTGCCAGACTACACACTCACTTTTAATCCCGAAATTCATAATATCCAAAACAGCGAGGATCTTATTATTCACAGTTTATCTTCTTAACATCATATATTTTCCCCTGAAAGATAAGCCCAAAATAATAGGAACAATAATTTTTTTTCTCTAGTGACATGACATTTATAACGCTCTTAAACGAGCGGTTTCCAAACTAGGGTTCACGAGATGGTCTTAGAGGAAGGTGCATAAGTAGAAATTCTATTTTATCCTAGATATATATATCGATTGTGGGTCCAATTACATTCCACAGAATAGTCAAACAAACACAACTAAAAATAACGTACGTTTATCTTTAATTGTACTTTTTTTTTACTATATTGTATTAATTACGTACTGGGTCTGTTGTACCCAAGTTGTCAGAAGAGTTCCAGGTTTAAAAACGTCTTCTCTCACACCGGACAAGAAAATATTTTCAATGATAATTTTATTTATCGAAATAAATATGACTACACAGCCTTGTTTATACTTGAGATGTTTTTTATCTTTAAAGAATGAACTACAGTGGAAGAAGAGACCTCGGATTGGTTATTAGATGGAAGCCTCAGTCAGAGTGCCTAAGGCCTTAAAAGGTTTCAAAATAAAAAAATAAGCTTGGGAACCTCTGCTTTAAACGACGCAAACGATGAAGACCTATACATTTTACGTCTCCGAAACTGGAGGTTGTTTAGGCTTTTATGTCTCCAGGGGTTTTGATTTTACGTAGTAATTCCTGAAATCCTATATAGCGAGATGGATCATTTGATCCCTGAACACCTCTGGTTTATTTAAACCAAAACACCTATCAATATCAAACAGCCTTAATCGACGTCTGTATCGACCACAAATGTATTTATTCTAAAGAAAAACTTTGTTAGCTTACTAACTTCTTTCTCGTCCACCAGTGGCTAAGCGATAAGCCTCGAGGACCTATAAGGCTATAAAAAAATCAGGCTTCGAAACTCGCAGTGGGCAGATCATTGGTAGCCTATCATGTAGGATTCTGCTTAACCACAAACAAAAGTTTATTGACAATATAATTATCAACAAACTCTTCGACTCCATGACTTCTACATTTACAACCCCTATAATGTAAAATTTAAAAAGATCCATCCTTTTTCTCTTCCCCCAAGAAATCAGCTAAGCCTATATATTTTAACATAATATAAACTAATTATGTCAACAAAATGTTTCTTGGTTTGATCTCTGAATCTGCAATTACTTGTTACTGCAGCCAAGTAAAAAAAACAGTCAACTTCTTCATAGATCGGTTAAGAAAGTTCTGGCAAACTAATCAAATGTTAAACTAGAATAAATCCACTTACTATATATTAGTAATTTCATATTATTAAATTAAGATTGTTGTAACTAATTAGACATTTAAAGTATTGTGACATGCGATTTAAGTACTTTAAAATGAAGTTTCGAATCAATTTGATTATTTGTTCAAAAGTTTATAGCTAACCTTTCTTAGAAAGTATAATAAAACTTAACAACTTTACATCACCTCAATTGTAAATTTTCCAGTAAGTCTTATCACTAATCCCGCCGACTTAAATCTACTTAATTCCATGTTGTTCTTATTTTTTTAATCTTAAAACAAATTCTTTGAAATGCTGTTTATTTATTAGGAGTCGCTCGGATATCCGAGATGTCAGTCACATTCGAAAGTGCACAAACAAGTTGACTTTGTATTTAACATACCCCATGTTTTATGTTTGTTTCTTTAAAAGAAATATGTTCAATATAAATATTTCAATATATTTTAAAATTCAGTAAATAGCATTGCAATATTTTTATTGTTCCGGGTCTATATAAAAAAAAGGCAGTATCTTACTTGTTTCTTACGTCACAATAACATTCAGTAAAGCCGACATAGCGTCCCCAACACTTTCTTTCCTATTCAGACACTTACAATATTGTGTATTTAAACACGGGTTGGAGGAAGGCTTACGATTGACTCTTATTTCATTCTGTACAAGACATACATTGAACATGTAACTGTAGTGGTTTGACTAGCTTAGAGGCTACAGTCATATTAATATTGGCACAGAAGTTATGCTTTTAAATGCTGAGGTGGTATTTGAAATACTTTATTTGGTTATTACAAAAAAAAAGTTTTTTGAGATAGACCATCATATATTGTGTTACATGAATTATTCAATTCTTTTCCTGGGCTCGAGAAAACATATTGTGTACTTTGGCAAGACTACTACCCATGACACTTGTCGCGTTGGATGCTGATGACATCACAGAAGGCCACGCAGTGCGTGCAGGTGCAGCCTCCGATTCGCCAGCGCCACTGATGCTCACGACATTACCCATGTTAATAGACGAACGTCTAGGCATGCGCGATCTTGTATAAGGTGAGGGCTTGATGGTATTTGTATAAGGACATACTTCAATGACGGGATCGTTGGTCCACAGCTTCTGTAAAATTAATTAATTATTTTTAATGAGCAAATATCATTTAGTGAAATAATTAAAGTTTTTTCTAGATTACCACAGATCATAATACAGTTCAAATTATGTTCATAAACAAAATATATAATATATAAAGCTTTTGAGACTTATCATATACAACCAGAAAATTACAAATCCCCAATTGTACTAAATGAAATCATAGTTTAAGAATGAAAATTAGAAATTTTGTTGCCTAAAACTGTTGACTGATCATCGTGAAGGTTCGGGTGGTGTGGATAAACATAAATTCCACGAGCCGCTGTATCTATTTGCAGGTTAACAGTTGCCTAAAACTGTTGACTGATATCGTGAGGGTTCGGGTGGTGTGGATAAACATAAATTCCACGAGCCGCTGTACCTATTTGCAGATTAACAGTGACACCAGTACCATTAGCACTAACACAACAAATTCTAATTTACTGATCAACCAACGATCTCATTTCTCAGGGTGTGAATGAGGAAGTACCAAAACGTACTGACCAGATAATTACCGTCCGGTAAAAATCACGTTCTGGCCAGAGTAACTTCTTCCTATTTTAATGTACGCTAGAGCAACTAAACACAATTCAGAAATCTGTGGCTGTTTGTTCACACCTACATATTCCTGTTAATCGACTTATTTTTACTTAATGATAAAACAAAACACGAACGTGATAACAGGAAGCATTTATTGAACGTTCCGGAATCTTCAAACTTCCATCATCAGTAATCTAGAGGTAGAAAACAAACAAACAATATTTGTAATTACAACAGAGTATATGATATACAGTGCCTTGCAGAAGTATTCACCCCCTTCTGTACAATTTCCGCATTTTGTTGCCGTCTGAGCTTGCAATCAGGAAACTTTCAAAAGGGACTTTATATTTAGAATCTACACAATCTACTCCAAACTGCGAAAACACGCTGATATTATGTAAGTAAGTTAGATCTTCAAAGAAAATTCGACTATTCTCAATTGAATAAGTATTCAACCGCTTTGCTACGGCAACTCTAAGCTGGCTTGTATGGGCGAGTTGTAAGAAAGAGAAGCCATTACTGAAAAAAGGATGATCTTTAATCTCGTATGGAGTTTGCGACAAGGCATGTAAACGATACTGAAGATATGTGGCAGAAAGTTTTGTGGTCAGACGAAACAAAAACTAAGTTTTTTGGTCTAAATTCAAAGTGTTACGTCTGGCGCAATCCCTCCCAACACAGCACATCACCCAGTCAACATCATCCAAACTGTCAAGCATGGTGGTTGCAGCATCATGTTATGGGGGATGCTTCTCATTAGCAGCGACTGGGAAGCTTGTCGGGATTAAGGGGGAGATGGAATGATGAAAAATACAGGAAAATCCTAGAGGAAAACCTGCTTGAATTTAAAGCTGGGTCGAAAAGTTACATTTCACCAGGACAATGACCCGAAAAACAAGACCAAAGCCACACTGGAGTGGTTTTAAAAGAATAAAGTGGATGTCCTGCAGTGACCCAGTCAAAGTCCTTACTTGAATCCAATGGTACATTTATGGCGAAAATGGAAGATTGCAGTCCATCAACGAGCCCCAACGAACTTGTCAGAATTACACCACCTCATTGTGTAAAGCTAGTAGAGACGTATCCAAAAAAACTCACAGCAGTAGTTGATGTCAAAGGTGCCTCCACCAAGTACTGACTTAGGGGACTGAATACTTATACAATCAGCAAATTTCAATTTCATATATTTTCTTTGCAGGTTTTGCTGACATTCAACCTTCTTCACACATAACAGTGTTAAGTTTGATCATTAGAGTTTTGAATAAAAACAAGTTCATTAAATAATTGTTTACATTATTTGTATTTCTCCAAAATGTGACGTTATTGGTAGGAGGTGAATATTTTTGTAAGGCACTGTAAGTAAGAAGTAACCAATTCTTTTTTTGTAGTTAATCACAAAGCTACACAATGGGCTATCTGTGCCATGCCCACCACGGGTATCGAAACCCGGTTACTAGCGTTGTAAGCCCGCAGACGTACAGCTGTCCCACTGGGGCGTGACCTACATTTTTACAGGCACTCATTGTCCTTTTTACTCGTTAGAATCTTTCTACAGAAAGATTTGAAATATTTTTTGTGTATATATTTCGAACTGTCTCAAATTTTGGATTTTTGCACTGATAACAATGGGTTTCATGCTCCTGATCTCATAACAATGAGTTTTCATGCTCCTGATCTGATAACAATGGGTTTTCATGCTCTCGATTATGTATATTCAACGTCATCCCTCCAGGTCGGACATTCTTTTCCTTGTCTACTGCCACATAAAATTTTTTCCAGTGTCTGGAACCAATATAAGCAATATAAAACACGAGAGCTCCCTTATCACGAAACAGTTGAAAAAAAATTATGTAACTCTTACTGTTCTCAAATTGACCTGAAAGTTATTATGACCCAATTTCAGATTAAACTTTTTTTTTCCGCTACAAAGATCGTTTGCTGACTGCCCATTGTTCACATTTCGTCTACTTATACACGTGCGGAGACTGTAAGGCCTCCTATATTGGTGAAATGAAACGTCACCTTAAAGTACGAACATGTGAACACATGGGCATATCTATAAAAACTGGATGAAAGGTTACAAAACCCTCCCAACTCCGCTACCTATCAACTCAATACAGAAACAGGACATCCGATTTTTCTCTCAAACTTTAAACTTTTCTCAATAACCAAACATAATACTGAACTTCTTATAAAAGAAACATAAAAACTATTCTCCCGTCCCTAAATAACACACAGTCTTCACTGGATTACTGATGATGTAATATTGAAGATTCTGAAACTTTAATAAGTGCTTCCTGTTACTACGTTCGAGTTTTGCTTTATCACTACATATTCCTTTATTCACTTCGATACGGCACATAATTCATAATTTAATTTACGCTGGGGCAATTAAATACGCTTCAGAAGGCTGTATCTGTTTGTTCACACCTACGTATTCCTATAGCCAGTTCGATACGGTGCTTAAACTGAAGAATGAAAACGATATGTCTAGAATTTTCTTACCTTATATGATATAATATGTATCTATATATATATACATGTACAGCTATCTAAAAATAACATGCATCATGAACAGAAACACCCCACCCCCACCCCCAGATGCACGCACACTAAAGAAATTCTGGCGACATTCATGAGCTGTGAGGAAAATTATTATAACTTTAAATAAAATATTTCCTTTTTTTTGTTTTTTTTCTAAGATACTCTGTCTATTTCCACTTTGCTTATTATTCGTACATAAGCAACTTTTTTTTATCACATCCTTTTGTTTAACTTATGTAGTCAGTCTTACTTCCATTCCTTCTTTGGTCCACTTGAGAACGGCTTCGTCGTCACCATAGCAACCAGCACAACTTATTATCGCAGGTCCTTCTTCACATCTGAATAATTTAGACAATTTACTTTCTTTAATCATGACAGTGTAAAACCAAAGACTTCGAAAAAAAAATATCAAAGTAACGCCGAATTGCTTTATGTTTAAACCTTATTTTCACGTGTCACGTTATTAGAATTAGGCCTAAAAAAAATCAAGATAAAAGTCAATTTATAATAAAGTTCGTGTCTAAAACACTTGAAGATTGAAAAGTTGAGAAAAAATTAACAACAACTTTGAATAAAGATTACGAATTACAATAACTAAAATCTTTACAGATATACTTCCAAACATAATATATTGTAACTGTTCAATTAACAGACTCTTCCAGCTCCAGAAACGTACAATAAAAGGTTTCACCAGAAAAAAAATAAAAAAAATATATATATATGTTCCTTTCTTTGATCAATAGTTTTGTTTGTTTATTTTTAAGCCGTTGTTGTTTGTTATTAAGCCCAAAGCTACGCAAAGGGCTATTTGTTCTCTGCCCATCACGGGTATCGAAACCCAGTTTTTACGAGTATAAGTCCGCAGACATACCAATGTGCCACTGAGGGGCGATTTTTAAACCCAAAGCTACACAAGAAGCCATCCGAGTTGTGCTCTCTCTGAGTATCGAATCCCGATTTTGAGCGTTATAAGCCTTCAAACTTAACGCTGAGCCACGGAGAGGGGTGTATAATAAGTTCTTTCAACGTTTTAATCTTGTGATATTTTCAACCTAAAAGACAGTATATGTGACCCCTAAGGTTCACGTATAGTCATCCATAAATTTGAACGACTGACCAGAGGCCCCCCTCCCTCCCAGTGACAAAGCGGTGTGTCTTCGGACTCATACCGCTATAAACTGGGTTTCGATACTTGTGGTGGGCATAGCACAGATAGCCCATTGTGTAGCTTTGTGCTTGACTACAAACAAAATTACCAGAGGAGGGCCAGCCTCTCATCAGTACCAGCAACCAGCTTTGAAATGAATAACGAGGTTAACTGTTACGTCTATAATGCACACACACTGCTGAAAGTGCGGAACATACTTATCAAAATCGTAGCACGAACCTCGGACCTTCTGATCCACAGCCAGGCACACTAACTTGTTAATAGGTATATTCTGAGCACAAAAATTATAACTCTAGATTCAACTCAATAAAGAATAATAATAATTCAATCGGTTTACAGCGTATAGCGTCAAAATATGACAGATCTATAAGAAACCACTATTAGATAAAACACCAAGTGACAGTACAAGACTTTATAAAACATTAGTGTGCTAAACACTGAAAAGTATTTCCACTGAGAAACCAACAAGTCTTCCCTTTCCCGTGGAGTTTTCGGGTTACTTTCTCATCTTCTTAATGTACTTATTAGATGTTTTGTTGGAGACAATTTCTACTTTATTTTTAATTGTCATGTTGTTTACGTATATTTCCGTCTATCGTTATGTTCAGCTATATACCAGTGGCACAGCGGTATGTCTGCGGAATTACAACGCTAGAAACCGGGTTTCGATACCCGTGGTGGGCAGAGTACGGATAGCCTATTGTGTAGCTTTGTGCTTAACTTCAAACAAACAAACAAGCCTCCTGGTGTATATATTATAATATTACTTAGGCTTTGCTTGTCCTGAATATGCACGCGCACATTTCATTTCAACGAATGTAAACAAAAGGCGGATGTAAATATACTTTTTGGTTTGTTATGAATTTCGCGAACGAATAGTGGGATTGACCATCACATTATAACACACCCACGGCTGAAAGGGCAAGCATGTTTGGTGGGACGGGGATTCGAACCCGCGACCCACAGATTGCGAGTTCGAGCGCCATAACCACCTGGCCAGGCCGGGTCCCCACATCATTCATCTCCCATAGTACTTTTCATACAAATATGGAAAGTATTCTTAAAAGGAAATATTGTTGTTGTTTATGGATGAAGGAATTCCGACGAGGACACTTACTTCGTCACTTGCAAACATCGTATTGTTGGCAAATTATTTATAAAATAAGGAGGATGGAATTCCGACGAGGACACTTACTTCGTCACTTGCAAACATCGTATTGTTGGCAAATTATTTATAGAATAAGGAGGATGGAATTCCGACGAGGACACTTACTTCGTCACTTGCAAACATCGTATTGTTGGCAAATTATTTATAGAATAAAGATGGTGGAATTCCGACGAGGACACTTACTTCGTCACTTGCAAACATCGTATTGTTGGCAAATTATTTATAGAATAAAGATGGTGGAATTGAGATGAGGACACTTACTTCGTCAGTTGCAAACATCGTATTGTTGGTAAATTATTTATAGAATAAGGAGGATGGAATTTTGATGAGGACACTTACTCCGTCACTTGCAAACATCGTAATATTGGCAAATTATTTATAGAATAAGGAGGTTGGAATTTTGATGAGGACACTTACTTCGTCACTTGCAAACATCGTATTGTTGGTAAATTATTTATAGAATAAGGAGGATGGAATTTTGATGAGGACACTTACTTCGTCACTTGCAAACATCGTATTGTTGGTAAATTATTTATAGAATAAGGAGGATGGAATTGAGATGAGGACACTTACTTCGTCACTTGCAAACATCGTATTGTTGGTAAATTATTTATAGAATAAGGAGGATGGAATTTTGATGAGGACACTTACTTCGTCACTTGCAAACATCGTATTGTTGGTAAATTATTTATAGAATAAGGAGGATGGAATTTTGATGAGGACACTTACTTCGTCACTTGCAAACATCGTATTGTTGGTAAATTATTTATAGAATAAGGA
>NW_013672066.1:19663-23886 GCF_000517525.1 Limulus polyphemus | reverse complement strand
CAACAACAACAAAAAAAAAAAACGTTAACGCGGAACACATTTTTTAAGTCTTGAATAAACTGGTGACATATATATATATATATATCAAAAGGGGTGACTACTTTGCACTTTTACATAATATGTTGATTTAGGCCTAACTTAAATGTTTTAAAGTCTCGTGAGATATTATTGGGATTAGAAGCAAACATCTTATTGGCTTGTCTGAAATCTTTATTCGTTCTTGCAGGATGAGTTCATAAGCATAGGGAAAGTCGCTGCTACCGAAGGAAACGTTACTGGCCGTATCACTATACTTCTGCGTGCTGCTGCTACTAAAGTCTCCTGGTCGGAGTAGGTTCTGGTGAAGCAGTTCGTCATTCTCCGTAACAGGTGTGGAGAATTCTTCGGCACTTGCGGGGTTCGACGTAGTGCTCGCCTGGGCCATGTACATGTAAAAGCTTGAACACGAGTCGTTCTTGTGCAGATAAGTTTCCGAGTCAATTCTCACCACGGGAAGCGAACAGGAGTGATCACTCTCTGTGATCAGACCATCTTTATACCAAGATGGTAATTGGTCACGAATATCTGGAAGCTTGGGCTTCAGAACTACCGAACTCTTTAAGCCTAAGGGAACACATCTTGCCATTTCTGTAGACTGTAAACTATTTATAAGGTAGTTATTAATGGTTGGCTTACGTTTATGTGGATCTCTTCTACTTTCGAAACACGTGGGAGTTGCAAGTCCTTTTATTTCCGGCCTGTTTCTTGTAATATGTGACAGTTTATGGGACTCGTCCTCTGTGTACGTTATAAATACATCATCAAAATCAAAGCTATCGCTTTTAGCTGAAACGCTCAAAGTGTCTGCATTCTTATATCTGTATAAACCTTCGGTACTGGTTGTTGTAAACATTGTTCTTTTTAACAATCGGGTATTTTTCAAGCAGCACAAGTCTCCTAACGAATGGCTACGCTGTAGAAATTTGTTACTACTGTTGGAGAGGAATGTTTTTTGTATTGAAGGCTTAACACTTAGAAATACAAAGCTCTTGTCCGAATGAGAAGACTGACGATACTTTGATACACTTTCCGAAGATCCAAACGTGTGATCTGTATCTGAGAAAGCCGTAGGCCTGTACACAACACTTGGAAAAAACTGGCTTTGATTAAGTAAGATAACGTTTTGATCCACTGACCATCTTCTTAGATCACGTGGTCTTCTTTCAAGTGATGTCGTTTCATTTTCTTTTCTCCAATCCAGCTTCACGTTCCTACCAGACGTACCACTTTTTGGAGAGACCGAACTCATATCAGCTGATTGGCTTCCAATTAGGTCCGAGTTTTGTTCGCACGAGTACGTCGTCCGCAAAGCTTCTGGCTTGTTAGTTGTCTCGTGCGAGTTGGAATATGTTTCTTTATTAAAACTTGAATGATTTTCGAAATCTGAAAAGGAACTTTTTGAAACATTTAACTTTTCGGTCAGATCTGCTGCCATGTTTTCCTCCTCATGACATTTACACATCGCAACAATTTCTTTGGTCAAACCGCGTTCGCCTGTCCTTGGCTGACCGACTTCTTCAGTAACACGGGAAGACAGACACTGACAGTCTGATTGAGTTTGGTCTGTTGTGCCCCCATACGGATAATTTGAAACTTTCCCCCCAGATGACCAAGTGTTGTCACCGTCTTCAGCATCAAGTCCGTAGTTATCACTCATTATGATTTGACCATTCGAGTTAAGACTACTACTTATGTCTGCAATGGAGTTACGTTGGTTAACTTTACCATAGGAAACACCAGCATTATCTGTAATATCGTCGTTTTGTGTGTTGGTGTCTTCGCCAGTCCTCTGTATTTCAGGTTTAGTGTTCGTCTCCTCCAAGTGGTAGACGGATACTACAGTATCGGTACTCAACTGACCACTAGAGCTACTGGTCTTACAAGGAGAACCGATATTGTTGGACAGAAACGATTGATCGTTGTCACATGTAGGAAACAAACTTTGACGTCGACTCAAAGAAACGACAGAGGTCGGTGTGGTTGACGTATAGCAGCCACTGTCCTTTCTGTACCTCTCTTGCTTTTCGTCGCTAAATCTCACTTCTGTTTTTTGTTCCACTCTCTGTTGTTCTGTCAACAGTTCCTGAAAAATAAATATGTTGTTATTAGCTATACTTCTAATATTTTAATTTAGAATTTTGTCATGACGTAATGATGACGCAACATCTAAAATTTTCGGAATCTGGAAGCTTTCAACACTTAAGTATAAAGCTACACGAGGGCTATCTTCGCTAGCCGTACCTAATTTAGAAATGAAAGACTAGTCATCACCACCCATCGCCAACTTTTGGGCTACTCTTTTACCATCGAATAGTGGATTGACCGTCATATTATAACGCTTCCACGGCTGAAAGGGCGAGCATGTTTGGTGTGACGGGGATTCGAACCCACGACCCTCAGATTACGAGTCAAGAGCCCGAACCACCTGGCCATGCCGGGCCCGAAGTAGAAATAACAGTACAATGTAAAAACCCAGACTGAGTTAGTTAGTTAATTTTTGAGCTTATGAAGTAAGTATTTAGTGTCAGTTACTAAGTTAAACAGTGAGGGTTATGTATGTTCATCTATGACTCAGTGAGTAAGTTAGCCAGCATGTCTTTTTTTTTTTTGTATTTGTAATCGATCGACAAGCAAGAGAGATTATGTAAGTAAGTTTATTTGTGAGTTAGGCGTACATTAGTTTTGGAACTTATGTTAAAACGGTATTTGTGAAGTTAGACCTACTAATGAACGTAGCCTGTATTTTTTGTATTTGTAATCGATCGACAAGCAAAAGATTATGTAAGTAAGTTTATTTGTGAGTTAGGCGTACATTAGTTTTGGAACTTATGTTAAAACGGTATTTGTGAAGTTAGACCTACTAATGAACGTAGCCTGTATCAAACCTTATTTAAGAAAATAATTAATTCGTTATTGTTAGACTGACTAGACTTTACAGTTTTACCATATAATCCAATATATATATATGTTACATACAAACATGTACAAGTGTCAAGGAACACTTTAAATATCAGTTAATATTATAATCCAATATATATATATGTTACATACAAACATGTACAAGTGTCAAGGAACACTTTAAATATCAGTTAATATTATAATCCAATATATATATATATGTTACATACAAACATGTACAAGTGTCAAGGAACACTTTAAATATCAGTTAATATTATAATCCAATATATATATATATGTTACATACAAACATGTACAAGTGTCAAGGAACACTTTAAATATCAGTTAATATTTCATTTTCTATTTAACAGTGAACAAGTTTTAAACACTTTTCAGACTTAATAGAAAACTTTTACATGATGTGTTGATCATAATAAAGATTTAAAATAATGAATATTCTTATAATTGAAAAGCTTCTCACTCTCCAAATGGTGAGCAAAAACTACACGTATTTACAATCACCTTAGCGACTTAAGTTCCATTTGTAAGACCAGTTCTTGCAACTGATTGAAAATGTAAACACAACATACCTTATAATATAAACTAATTGAAAAATTTTAAACGTACATTAAATATTTTTCTTTAATACATTCAATAAATTACAGTCCACTTTTTCTGCAAGTGGTGACGAAGTAAGTGTCCTCATCTCAATTCCATCCTCCTTATTCTATAAATAATTTACCAACAATACGATGTTTGCTGTTGACGAAGTAAGTGTCCTCATCTCAATTCCACCCTCCTTATGCTATAAATAATTTACCAACAATACGATGTTTGCAAGTGGTGACGAAATAAGTGTCCTCATCAAAATTCCATCCTCCTTATCCTATAAATAATTTACCAACAATACGATGTTTTTGCAAGTGACGAAGTAAGTGTCCTCATCAAAATTCCATCCTCCTTATCCTATAAATAATTTGCCAACAATACGATGTTTGCTGTTGACGAAGTAAGTGTCCTCATCTCAATTTCACCATCTTTATTCTATAAATAATTTGCCAACAATACGATGTTTGCAAGTGACGAAGTAAGTGTCCTCATCAAAATTCCATCCTCCTTATTCTATAAATAATTTGCCAACAATACGATGTTTGCAAGTGACGAAGTAAGTGTCCTCATCAAAATTCCATCCTCCTTATTCTATAAATAATTTGCCAACAATACGATGTTTGCAAGTGACGAAGTAAGTGTCCTCATCTCAATTCCACCATCTTTAATCTATAAAT
>NW_013672066.1:17614-18832 GCF_000517525.1 Limulus polyphemus | reverse complement strand
GTTGTTGTTGTTGTTGTTGTTTTTCTAATCCCAATAATATCTCACGAGACTTTAAAACATTTAAGTTAGGCCTAAATCAACATATTATGTAAAAGTGCAAAGTAGTCGCCCTTTTGATATATATATGTCATCAGTTTATTCAAGAAATGAAAAAAAGTATTGAATATTTAAAAACTGATTTCACAAGAATAATTAACTCAATGGAGGATTTATCTTGATAACGGCAGCTTACTGTTACAAAGAGCGGTTTAGTTAAATACAACGGGCATCGAACCTTATAAACAGCTGTTTCTCAACGAATCACGTGCCTACAGGTCATTTTTCCGATAGATGAAAAACACTAGCCAATACCTTAAAAAACAAACAAAAAACGAGTTCACGAGGCCTACTTAGTTTCTTGTGACACCAGTATTTTCAGAAAGTGAATGTCGCAGGTTTCCGTGTTATTCTTAACAACGTCACATGTACGACGTATCTCGACAACACTTACCCGATTTATCTAGGCAGTCGAATAACGACATATTATCCCAACGAACACTATAATTTTTTCGTTTTTTTTTTTTTCAAGGATGTGATGGATCAAATTAAAGTCAGTCCCACTGTGTTAAGTAAGTTCGATTGTTTTCATACGGGCCTTGAAGTAAACGTAAAAATGCATTATTTCTCTTTACTCTTAATCTCCCCGTTGAAGGCTTATAACGCTAAAAATCCGGATTTGATACTCACTGAGGGGACGGTGCAAATATCTCATTGCGTAGCTCTGCGGTGGCCCGGCATGGCCAGGTGGTTAAGGCACTCGACTCGCAATCTGGGGGTCGCGGGTTCGAATCCCCGTCACACCAAACACGCTTGCCCTTTCAGCCGTGGGGGCATTACAATGTTACAGTCAATCCCACTATTCTTTGGTAAAAGAGTAGCCCAAGAGTTGGCGGTGTGTGGTGATGACTAGCTGCCTTCTCTCTAGTCTTACACTGCTAAATTAGGGACGGCTAGCGCAGATAGCCCTCGTGTAGCTTTGGGCGAAATTTAAAAACAAAACAAACAAACAAGCTCTGCGGTAAAGAAACAAAACTCTTTGCTATAAAACTAATGTCACGGAAATGGGTTTGAAATTTGTTGATGCAAAAGTATACTTGAAAACACTTAAATACTGAAAAACTAGCTGGAGTAGCTGTTCCCCCCGGACGGTTTGTTTGTTATGAAGTTCGCACAAAGCTA
>NW_013672066.1:12823-17490 GCF_000517525.1 Limulus polyphemus | reverse complement strand
CTCAGATTGCGAGTCAAGTGCCCTAACCACCTGGCCATACTGGGCCTAGTTACAACAGATAGTACTATTATATTTATATAGATTAAATGACGTTAATTTTAGTTAGGCGAGGTAGGAATATAATTTGTTACATCTATCACATTTATTACCTGTATTTTCTCCTGAATCTGGTCAGCAGTGGCGATGTTGGGAGAATGTAAACGAGGAAAGGGCGAGTTCGTAGCACTAGCGTTGCAAGAGAGTCGTGTAACGACATCAAAGATGATCAGAGCGCCCTCTCCTGTTCCAACGAGTAAACTTCCATCAAACGGAAGGAGAGAAGTAACTCGAGAAGACTTAACGCCATTTTCTTCTTCCTGGACAAAAACAGAAAAGGAAAAAAATATATATATATATTTATTTATCTTCACTTATGGTAATTTCTATTTTCTATTCTGTAAATTAAAAGAAATACAACCGGAATCTCGGGAATTGTTAAAGTGGAGCAACGACACTGAATGTTGTTTAAACATGTCATTTAGGCCTAACATTCATAGTAGAGTGCAGATATTTCTTTTTCATTGTTAATTATTGTGAATGTCGTGTGTATATTATATCCTATAGAAAAAAAAATGCTCCCCCTTGCCCTCTACCCCGTAATCTCGCCTGCTATTTGCTTCAAATACATAGGCCTATATCCTTAGCGTTCAAAACAATGGCTGACCTCATCTTGGACCAAAAGTCATCCAGTGACGACGCAATGATCAACCTAGACATGGAGTTAATTTCTTAAGTATAACTTTAATAAAGGAGAACAAACGTAAGGTCCCCAGCATGTGAATCGAAATTAATTTATTTTATATTTCTTCTGTCTACAACTAAATTAACTCCGCCTTAATCGTCAGTATTTTACTTATCACAGATAGTACAGGATACAGGAATATCATGTGTTACATGTTGGACATAGTACTATCACCTGTCTAATACCACGAGCATGTTGTATAAGGTAGAAACATTTATCTGATACCACGAGCATGTTGTATATGGTAGAAACATTTATCTGATACCACGATAATGTTGTATATGGTAGAAACATTTATTTGATACCACGATAATGTTGTATATGGTAGAAACATTTATCTGATACCACGAGCATGTGGTATATGGTAGAAACATTTATCTGATACCACGAGTATGTTGTATAAGGTAGAAAATTTATCTGATACTACGAGCATGTTGTATAAGGTAGAAACATTTATCTGATACCACGATAATGTTTTATAAGGTAGAAACATTTATCTGATACCACGAGCATGTTGTATATGGTAGAAACATTTATCTAATATCACGATAATGTTGTATAAGGTAGAAACATCTGATACCACGAGCATGTTGTATAAGGTAGAAACATCTGATACCACGAGCATGTTGTATAAGGTAGAAACATCTGATACCACGAGCATGTTGTATAAAGTAGAAACATCTGATACCACGAGCATGTTGTATATTGGTATCAGATGTTTCTACCACGAGCATGTTGTATAAAGTAGAAACATCTGATACCACGAGCATGTTGTATATGGTAGAAACATTTATCTGATATCACGAGCATGTTGTATAAGGTAGAAACATTTATCAAATATTTTGATAACAACGAATTCGGTAAATTCGTGACTTGTTTGATTAAAGGTCGTATTTAGTTCACTTTAATTATAGAAACAACACGCCTTGTATGTCCAACAATTATCTACTGCCTATAAAACCACCACCTGACAGCTACATCATTCAAAACGTACATCATTTACAAAAGAGTGCTCATCTTTAGTTGCTTATAATGAAAGAAGGACGTTGGGAATCATATTGAATATACACATATATATACAGGAATGTGAAAATCAGAGAGAGAGAGAAATATCAAAGCACAGAGTTGTAAACGTCTAACAAAGCATGACTAGAACATCTATGATTGTTCTGGTATGCCAAAATCCATTTAGAAACGTCAAGCCTTAAGGAGTATAATGTAGAAACTGGCAAGACATGATCTCTTATTGGTTAATAGGCGTGATATTACACTCCAATGCTGCTGACAGGAATCTGACGCACATTATTTAACAACGTGTTAGGAGTGATAGCCATCTCATCTAAGGTAAACAATAAGTTTGTAAACAGGGCGTTTAACGCAATTACTCGTGATAATCTCGTGAACATGAAGCTCTGAGAAAATACCCTTCCCAAGCGGTGAATGACCTATAGTGATAATAATGTTTACGATAACTCAAGTAAGCTGAAGATACAGAGTTAATGCTGCCCAGGTTAACAAGTGATTGGAGTGTAAAGTTTGAATATGATAAGTGGCAACAGCTGTTATAGAGATTGGTGTGATGGATTCATTCAAGAAGCATTTAATTCCCAGTCTGTCAAAAGCATTGCTAATGATTATATTTTGTAAAACATTCATTTCCCAGTCCGGTAAATGCTTTGTTTGCTTCTAATGCTTATATCTCATCAAACATAGTGATGAAAAAAGTTTAAGTTAATCTAACAAAAGTACCCGTCCCCAGTGACGGAAAAAGTTTAAGTTAACCTATCAAAAGTACCCGTCCCCACTGACGGGAAAGTTTAAGTTAATCTAGCAAAAGTACCCGTCCTCAGTGACGGAAAAAGTTTAAGTTAATCTAGCAAAAGTACCAGTCCCCAGTGACGGAAAAAGTTTAAGTTAATCTATTAAAAGTACCCATCTCCAGTGAGGAAAAGTTTAAGTTAATCTAAAGTACCCGTCCCCAGTGACGGAAAAAAGTTTAAGCTAATCTATCAATTTAAATTATTTCATGAACTTTAAAAAGGTTAATTATGTTGCACTCTTGATTTCACTCAG
Source organism: Limulus polyphemus (assembly GCF_000517525.1). Lineage (NCBI taxonomy): Eukaryota > Metazoa > Arthropoda > Merostomata > Xiphosura > Limulidae > Limulus > Limulus polyphemus. The sequence continues at coordinate 14,636 of NW_013672066.1, read as the reverse complement.
AACCAAAGCTCTAAGCTATTTATACCGCCCACTGTGAAAAGTAATTGCGTACATTTTTATTCTTTAAGTTACGTCACATTTCGAAATGTGAATGATAGTGTGATTAAATCCTAACAATTTAGTGTAGAATATCCTGCTTGCGAAATAGAATTTGGCATCAACATTATTCATGCCTGTTCTCCCGTTATTTCAAAAGTGAATGTTGAGCTTTGCCTGCGTGCGCAACTTTTCAAACGGGAGACACACGAACGCTCGGACAGACACCACGGTATGCAATATATATATATATAAGATTTCATTCCCCAGTTTGTCAACAGCCTTGTTTGTTCCCAGTGGTTACATTTTTTCAAAACTTTTTTCATTTTGCTTGTTCTTAATAAATTACTCCATTGGCGCCGAACGTGTGGCCACCAACGACACTGAAGTTAAGCCTTATTAGCGAAAAAAGAGTGTAGTAGTTTGAGTTGCTGAAAGTGCCCTATACTTTAGTTCGTAGATCGCTAACCTGGTGGTGAGAAATACCTAACTATTGAGAACTATTTGTTTTCTCCTTCCTTGAACTGATGACAGAACACGCACGAGATTCACCTGAAGTCTGTCTCAGAGCTACACACCTCGCGCTCTCTCTCTTTCCTGATTGTTGTAATATGACAATTTTTCCAGAAATCGACCAATAGTGAAAGCTTTGCATGTGTATACACTTTGGCTGGGGTTTTGTTAAGCAGTCACGTAACTTTGCCCATCCTTTGATGTTAAACAAAGACGTTAATAAATGTTTCTCTGCAGAAAAGAAGGTCTCGCTGCTAGAGCGAACTGTTACCAACGTGTCAATGTTGACGTCTCATTCGAAAGAAAGAGACACGGTAGAACGATTACGGCCATTGTTGGAAGCGTGTACTTACGTTAGCGAAAGTTATTAAAACGTGTACCCTGGTGTTCACCGTAATATTTTCACTGGACATAGACGAAAATCAGTGTTATAACTCGACGCTGTGAGGGTCTGAGTGGAAGGGAGTCAAAGGAGAAGAATAAGGCCCCGTCATTTAGAACTAGGGGAGGAAGATTGAACATATAGATACCATAAAGCAAAAAAGAAAAATGAAACCAGCAGAAAGAGAGAGAGAGAGAGAGAGAAGGGAATCAAATAAACGGAAGTGTGAAACTGGTGAAAGGAACAAGAGAAAGAAGAGAACAAAAAAGAAAAACGAGTTTTAAAAAATATAAAGTAAAATAAATAAACTTTTGTCCTAGCAAAAAGTTGCAGCTTCGGCTACCTGTTTCGCGTTTGTCGCGGGGAACAAACCCCGAATTATAGCAATATTATGAACTCTCAAGGTTACGGCTAACAGAAGAAGGTACAAAAAGTAAGACGCGTTGTATAAATAACCCAAGTACCTAAGAATACCACATTGAACAAAAAGCCAGCACTGTCAATTTGTATTTAAGTTATATAAAAATCTAGAACACTTTTATAATTATTCTACAGCTATAAGCTGTACATGTAAGTTGGTATTAACATACCATACGATGGTACAGTACGTTCAAAACTGGGACAGAATTCAAATAAAAAACACTAAGAAAAGATGATACACAATCGACTCAACATTCGTAGGAAGGGGGTTTATCGGGGGGATGATGATGATTGAAACTCTGCCATCTGTAGTGAAATATGATCATATTCTTAAGATATCGCTACGAATTTGGTTGAATAAAGAAGTTTCTGGCAACTAATAACACATACTTTTAACTGTAAAATAATAAATATATGCCGCTAAACAAGATTCTGGCAACTGATAACACATACTTTTAACTG
>NW_013672066.1:0-11823 GCF_000517525.1 Limulus polyphemus | reverse complement strand
TGATTTATTATTCTAAAAATCCGCTCACACATCAATATAACAACGAGAACAGCAGCAACAAAGTTACCACCGATTATAAATAATCTCTGAAATAACATAAAAGTGATTTAATAGACATCTCGATAATAGAAGGGTAATTTGCCTCCGATTTCTCAATACAACTTACTTTTCTGAGGGTCTTAGGGTATCTGTTCTCTCTGACGTCGTAAAGAAGTCTGCACGTTAAGGAGTTCAAGTCCCACAGTTGGAGGAGTGGGGATCCTCTGATCGCTACCCACACACCATGTTCCCCCAGCACCAGCATAGAAATATAGTCCAACACGCTGGTTGATATATGAAACTGATCCACGACGTCTAACGTCCTGAAAAGTAAACCATTTGATTGATTACGTTTCAACTTACAAAAAAAAACAAACGTTGGTACATTAAACACTGATACCATTTGAAAAACAAAAAAAACTGTGTAATGTTTCCGTTCAATGCACGAAGGGGACATAATGCCCCCCCCCCAATGGTGACATTGGGTGGTCATATTCGAATGCCAGCCCCCAATGTCACTCACCCCAGGGGAGCTTAGGGTAAATGTCTGGCGACAAGCGGTTAGCCAGTTAAAAGTGAACACAAAGACTTTTTGTGTTCACAATAATGACTTAGATAAACCAAATCTCACCTATTTTGGGCAATATACATATATACATACATACACGCTACACGGTCTCTAATAAAACATTCATATTTGCGACGTAACATCCAAAGGTGAGTCAGTAGATTCTATAAAAAAGAAAAATAATAACGCTGGTAGATCCTAGATCCCATTTTCTAATACAAAGCCACAGACAACTTCACAGAAGGAATCAAATGATGGAACAATTAACAGTTTTTTCGCACCCCTCCCCCACACTATTCACCAGCTCCTAACACTCACCTGTGACGTGGTCAAATAACCTCAAGAGGACACAAGAAGAGGTCATTTACTATAGTAACTGAAATGAACAATCTTTTATCACAACTTTTGCGCGCGAGACCAAAGTGTGCACGCAAAGGTGTAGGAGGAAAATTAAAAGTGAGGGGCAAGGTTTATTTCACCGAGCGAAGCGAGATGAATGTGTGTCACTGGCGCATCCATTACGGGCGGGGTCCAGGGCTAGCCTTAGTGTTCTGGATTAAATTTTATGCATTCTCCTGCTTTTCCTGAGAGTAATTTTCCTAATTTCGATGCATTTTTACTGGGACACATTTAAAAGTGGGTGACCCCCGCTTCCTACGCCACTAGCATGTCATGACCTTTAATAGAGTTACTTTCCAAATGTAATTAGATTCCTGTATAAAAATAAGCTTGACATTAAAACATATTTTATAGTTACAAATTTAATATTGTATAAAGATTTAATTTCTTGATTTTAAAGGGGGTATATATATAGATCAGCATTTCCCAAACTTTTTTTGGCCACGAAACACTTTTCAGCTGAGAAAAAGCTTAGGGAACACTAGACACGTGAAATATTGTTGGTTGTAGAGGGCATGTGCGCGCGCAGCGCCCTCTAGATTTGTATATTATTTATTTAATCAAATTACACATTAATGAATTGTTACATTTTTATGCTTATAATATATTTTAGGTACAAACGTCTCCACTAAGATATTATGTAGAATAGATATGGCATCTTCTATAATTCTTCTTCAATGTGAAATCTATATTATCTAATTCTAATACGTAGGGTAAAATTTCATAATAAGTTATGATCGTACAAAAAAGTGTTAAATATTTTATTAAAATTTAAAATCATGATTTTCTCACGGAGTACCTATCAATCTCGGACGGAACATAAGTTTGAGAAACGCTGGTATAGATAAATGACTAAACTTCACTTTTTGTATCGCCCGGTAGTTCTTCAGTCCAAACTGACCTTTTCTGCATATTTAAAACTGTCGATGTCACGTTGTGAAGCTGACATAGACCACGTGATTAATTAAACCTGTGTTTTCTTTTGTGTTTCGATTATTCATTCGTGCATCAAGCGGCGAATAGATTATTAAATCAGTTCTCTTTCTTTCTGAACGAAACTCGAGGTCTAATTAAGACGAGCGGACATATTAACATGAGAAATAAGACAGGAAGTAAACTCTCACGCATGCTCTGTTTATGTATTTTTTGTTTGCTATATTCTAAACTTTCGTATCTACTATTTGCCGTATGTGTTAGGGCCAAGCCAGCGGATTTCGACGTTTGACATTTGCGACGGCATGAATAAGAATGCACTGGGTACAAAATAAAACAAGGGCTTCGAATACATGTTTAAACAATTTCAAACTGCTTATCCGAGTAATTGTGATGGCTCTTAAAAAACAACTGAAAAGACAATATAGATATAAATTAAGCCTAACCTAAGCTCAGCACTGAAGAGACAATATAGACATAAGTTTAGCCCAACCTAAGCTCATCACTGAAAAGACAGTATAGATATAAATTAAGCCTAACCTAAGGTCAGCAATGAAGAGACAGTATAGACATAAGTTAAGCTCAGCACTGAAGACAGTATAGACATAAGTTTAGCCCAACCTAAGCTCAGCACTGAAAAGACAGTACAAACATAAGTTAAGCCTAACCTAAGCTCAGCAATGAAGAGACAGTATAGACATAAGTTAAGCTCAGCACTGAAGACAGTATAGACATAAGTTTAGCCCAACCTAAGCTCAGCACTGAAAAGACAGTACAAACATAAGTTAAGCCTAACCTACGCTTAGCTCAAATCGAACATTTTACATAATTTATCCTAAAGAAAATCGGAGGCTCGCAGTCGTCTGTAAAATGTCTTGCGATTGGTTGAACAAACTGAGATTTCTAGAATGATCGACAATGGGTTTACTCCCACCTCAGGCCTATCTCAACCCCAGTTTCGTTAATTGCAACTGAAATAAGTTTTGCGCAAAGACTAGAAGACACTTAAGTAAAAAAAGCAAAAGGTGATTGTTAGCACAGTGAAACTAACGAAATTTCTGCACTAACTCAATTTTAAAGCAATAAAGACTGTAACATTTTGAAATTAAACTAGATACTATCGTGTTGACATAACTGAAGAAACTAAATGGTAACTGACCTCACATTCAGAATTATCACTCTGTTTCCGCTCGCGCACCACAGTCGTGTTGCCACGCGCTGAAGACACGTCACGGGACTCGGTCCAATCATGATGTAGAAACTTTCTGGCTGCGGGGATATTCCCTGAATATTCTAAATAAAAACATAGCATGATATATTACATTTTTTTAAAATCTATATATGATGCAAAATAAATAAAATAGATATTACAGATGTAAACACTTTTGGTCGTAAAATAAATACATAATCAAATAAGTTTTTACACGCTGATAACTTTTAAATATTATTTAAACTAATATATGTATCAGAAACACACACTTTAATATATCATATGAAAAAGTGCATGATAGAGACGAGATGTAGTTAAGAAGGGTCATATCAAATGACAATATGTATGATGGAGACAGGATGTAGTTAAGACGGATCATATCAAATGACAGGAATTGTAAGATGTAGACAGCTGATGGCAGGATGTGGTGAAGATATAAACAATTGTTAAAATGACAGAATGATCATCAGTTAACACCTTATTTTCGGTTCCTCCTTTTTCTAAATACAAATGTCAAAATGGGGATGAACTTAAATGAAAAACGTGTTGTTGCTGTTTTCCTGTCGTAAACACAAAACATCTAGTTCTTTTAACTGTCGAAAATAATAGTAACATCTATCCGAATTTATGTTCCAAAGACAATGTTGGTTCAGTATTTATCATGATCGACAAAGTTTGTAACTCCTTTATTTTACTCTCTAGTTATATTATTGTTACGTCTCCGTTTGTTAATTAACTTTCCGTAACTTCGTGCCGACGAAACTTTAGCGACACAAGTCCTTACTTAAAAAAACTGGTTTATTCTTTCCGAATACAACTTTACGATACACTTATTTTCAACAATCGCTCTATAACAAACGCTATATCAACGAACGTCAACAATACTTCTGACTGCAGTTCAATTACTCACTATCAACACACACACATTACCTTACCGTCACGTTGTCACCCTCTTTTATATACCAGACTACCCTATATCTAGTAAATGCTAGAGCATTCGCCAAAGTACAGGATAGTTCTAGAAAGTGGAGGGCGTGAGAATAGTCAAGTGATCTCGATAACGCAACATTATTATAGTTGTTACTTTGGAAATTAATACAATCACAGAAGAAGAAAAAAAAAGCATAATTTTTTTTTCTGCTGCAAATTGATTTTCAGTGATGATTTGGATTTTAAAGTCGTTAATATGTGTTTATTTTTATTACTCTCACGTTACGCCTTGTTAGGTTACGTTGTCTAAAGGGAAGAAGAAAAAATGGCAGACTTTTGTACTCGTCTCACCAAAAGACCATTTAACAAAGATCTCATTAATTCAAATAATTCACTTCTTCTACACGAGTAAGTTTCCAAATAAATTCCTATTAAGTTTTCAAATGGAAGTCCTATCGGAATCCACTAAACAAATCTTACTAATATTCAGATAACGTCAAGTTATCGAATAGTTTTGTTTTGTTTGTTGTTAAGCCTACAGCTGCACAATCTACATTTTACCCACGACACGATTTGTTTGTTTATTTGAAATTAAGCACAAAGCTACACAATGGGCTATCTGTGCTCTGCCCACCACGGGTATCGAAACCCGGATTCAAGCGTTGTAAGTCCGCAGACATACCGCTGTGCCACTGGGGGGGGGGAGCATTGAGAAATGTACCGTCGTCAACATGTAAAAGACAAAAAAAATTAAAGTTCGATACCATCACCATGTATGATAGGCATGTGTCCAAACTACGAAAAATTATATTTAAAATACTACTCAAACCTTTTAACTTTTTAAACAAATGAGCCTTTCTAATTTCGACTGTCGACAAAAGCGGGACTGACGACACAAACTGTGAAGCATGGAGATTACAGTTAAAGCACCTGATTAAAAATTTTGTGCACAACAGTTTTTATTTGTGTTTGAAGAATCTGGGAATTCATTAAAAATATTATTTCACTCCTTGTTATCGAAAAAAAAAGTACTCTTCTTCAGAATATTTTACCGTTAGGCCTAATAAGTCTAAGGCCTAATATTTTACCGTTAGGCCTAATTATAAGGCTAAAAAATCGGATTTCGATACTCCTGCTGAGCACAGATATATCCCTTTTAGGTAGCTTTGTGTTGAATAACGAAAACAAACAAATAAATCTTTTACTTATGGTTTAAGAAAATAGAAAACAAAGTTTTTAGCCGCGGCAAATCGGCTCATAGAATGGCTCTGAGTTTTGCAAGTACAGACTTTTAGCTCATAGCTCCGTCATCTCTTTACCGATTTGAGATCTGGTTACAGATTTGGACTCAAGAGGTCAAACCTTTAGATTAATATATTTGACCAAGTCCAAAATCTCATAGATTAAGTTACTCTAATCCATCCTGCCTAAAAGAATTTGAAGGTAGGCTGGTCGAGATTCTGATGAGTAATAAAATCTAATCGGGTATACACGCACAAAAATATAGCTAATAAAAGGGGGAAAAAGGGTTTCGTAAAATAATTTACTATAATCTTGCCTTCAAGAATTTCAAGTGTCGTGGCTATTGAGAATTCCCTCTTGTTCTTTTGTTTTTGTTTTACTTCTGTTTGTCGTGCTCGCACGGAATAAGCTGTTGGTCACATTGATTTAACCATTTCTTCTCCAGAGGACGTTAATTCGTCTCGTTTACTATTTAACGCAATGGATCATCTGTCCACAGTAGAAAATGGAATTCCTGGATATTAGCGTTATAAGTTCGTAAACTTACTGCTGACTCACCGGGGGACTAAGAAAGAGTTAATGGAAATAACAGTCTCATGTTGTCTTTTTTTTTTTGTACTAGTTATAGATGTGGAAAGCGGGGAAAAAACGTTAAAGAAAGTAGTTTCATTGAAACCTCCGCCTCCACCCTAATAACTTTGCCACCTCCCAGCTGACTTCGATAAAATATCAAGTCTCATCCAGCTTTACTTGTACTGGATTTTCATTTTAACAAGAAAATAAATATCGGTGTAATCATAGGGATGGTACATTATTCTCTAAAGGGATAAAATATGACAAAATATAGCGTTGTTAGTAGAAGTGCACGAATCTGGTATAAAAAAAAGACCCTCGATTCAAAATTGTAAGTTTATAAAAATATGTTCTTACTAGAGGTATCGAAACCCAAATTATAGCATTGTAAGCCTGCAGACTTACCGCCAAGCCCTTTATTGTTCTCAGTTTGTTTGAATATCGTTCAAAGCTGCACGAGAGCTATCTGCGTTAAGCCGTCCCTTATTTAGAAATGATATATTAAAGTGAAGGCAGTTCTTCGGCTATTCTTTACCAACGAATAGTGGGATTGACCATAAACTAATAACGTCTTCGCGACCTAGAAGGGCGACTGTTCGAACTCGCTACGCGCATATTGCGAGTCGAGTGCCCTAACCACCACTCCATGCTAGACCCATCTTCTGACTTGTATCTTAAGTGCTTACCTCAATTACCGCTAGAGTTCCATCAGCTAACCCAGCGTATACTTTCTTTATGCCGTCCTCGTCGTGGGAGCACAGGCTTAACACCGAGTCGTTTAAACGGATTTCCCAAATCAGCTTACTGAAAGTAAAGTGTAAACTATGTTGAGATTGGAGAAAAAAATATTATTTCTAGCAAACCGAAAACAAAATTCCATCAAACGTAACAATGTTTAGCTATAAGTTTGAAAACGTCAATTCTGAATTTTTTTCATTTCAACTTCTACAGACTTATATTTTCTTGTCTTTCAGAAAATAAAAGACATCCATATCTTCTTTCAGATGCCAGATGAATAATTTCTTTCAAACTAATCACGCTTTCCTATATTTGCAACAAGTAAATGTATTTTTAACTACATGGTTCTTTTTTTTTACCACTGAAAAGGATAATAAGTTATAAGTAACATCTGTTGTATTTCCATACAATGGTTGCTAAAGGTCGATTACACCGATTTAATATTGTAGACGTTAGCGCCATCTCTCTTTCTTAACTGTACTTACTAATAATTTAAAAAGGAATAATGAATTGACGAAACGTGGTACATGAGGTGTGGAAAAAATAACTATTAGAATTATGGTAAATAAATTTTACTCTCTTCTTACGTTTGTGGGCAATTATGATTTAAAATATAATTATATACTTTCTGTGCTGTACCGATAGAGGGCATTCTTTGATACACTTGAATCTTAATATAACAAATTATGTAATAAAAAATGCATAGAAGAAATGCAAAGAGTTGTGAAATCGACTCCTGTAAAGGTGTACTGTTTATTGAATTTACCTAAAGCATATTTATTTTACTCTGTTATTTGCTATTGTAATAATTTTAAAATACTTTAGAATTAGATCATCTAATGATGAAAAGCCAATGAAATTCGAAAAGGTTTTAATAAACTTTTAGCCTCCCAATGGCACAGCGGTATGTCGACGGACTTACAACGCTAGAAACCGGGTTTCGATCCGCGTTGTGGGCAGAGCACAGATAGCCCACTGTGTAGCTTTGTGCTTAACTTCAAAACGAACAATAAAGTTTTAAAAGATATACAACTTTTCTTCGTGGTTTTCAGATTTGGCAAATACTCTTAACGAAATTTAAATAATAAAAAGAAAATACTAGCTTATCAAAAGCCCGTCAGAAAAATATAAAAAAATTACAGAATTTTTAGAGAAATATTTAATTAAATTGAACCTGGCCACACAATTCACAACGAAATAAAACCGTATAAACCTAATCCAGAACGTTGTGTTTTTCTTATTTGTTTTATTATAACGCATTTTCAAATCACAGAATTAAAATGATCAATCTGTTGTTAAGAAAGTACTCTCAATACAATTTAATGGCAGCCACTATTACAAAATAATATTTTAAAAACTAATGATTATTTAATTATATTTGTGTCAGAAAAAATAAAGTTCCTTATCGCCATCTAGTGTTGAAACATCATACTAGAATGCTTACCGAGATTTGGTGTTGTAAGTGTAAACAAAGTGGGAGAGTGACCCCAGCAACATAGTATCGTCATCTAGAGCGTACATACACATCACACGGGTATCAAACTACAAAGAAGTAGATCAAACACAAGACACCTCAGGATAATACACACAAAAAAATCATTATAAGTTTAAGCCTAAAAACAAACAAAAATACAGTCATGATGTACTGGCTTTATTTATAAATGTACCGCCCATCTCTATATATCAGTGGTTTCCAAACATTTTTCAATGACGACACCCTAACCCACTTACTTTGATTTACGCGACACCCCTGCTGCCACATGCGGTATTTTTTATTTTATTTTTTGTAATGTATGTTTTTAATGATTCTTTATTTGAGGAAAGTCTCGCGACACACAGTTTACAAACCACTGCTATATATATATTAGTTTCATTCAGGCTTCTTTAGTAAGGCAACTAGTAAAATTAGTAATGTTAAATGTTATCATTACAGTTATTTCTAACGTGGAACAGTTTCATTTACTTAATTTATTTTTGGTTCAGTATAAGTTATTAAATCACACATTATTTACAGAGTAAGTTATTAAATTACACATTATTCACAGTATAAGTTATTAAATTACACATTATTTACAGTGTAAGTTATTAAATTACACATTATTTACAGTGTAAGTTATTAAGTTACATATTATTTACAGTGTAAGTTATTAAGTTACACATTATTTACAGTATAAGGTATTAAATTACACATTATTTACAGTGTAAGTTATTAAGTTACACATTATTTACAGTGTAAGTTATTAAGTTACACATTATTCGCAGTGTAAGTTATTAAGTTACACATTATTCACAATGTAAGTTATTAAGTCACATATTATTTACAGTGTAAGTTCTTAAGTTACACATTATTTACAGTGTAAGTTATTAAGTTACACATTATTTACAGTGTAAGTTATTAAGTTACACATTATTCGCAGTGTAAGTTATTAAGTTACATATTATTCACAGTGTAAGCTATTAAGTTACACATTATTTACTCTCATTCAAAATACAAGAGACTAAACACTGAAAAGCTCAGGTTGTATAGTTAATTTTATTTCGTTGCTAGAACATCGCAGAATTTTATACATATACATTTAGTGGTTAACTGATTAAAACAAAATAAAACACTAGATGGCACTCACCTCAATGTTCAGGCGGTACATTACACTCTCATTACAGGTAACTTTTGACAACTGAGATCCATTCTGGTGTCCATGACATAGCCATATTTTATCTGCGTAAGTAATAATAACAACAACAACAGTAATAATAATAACATACAACGATGTAGCTTGAGAATTATACAGTGATGTAGCTTGAGAATGATAGTGATGTAGCTTGAGAATGGTACAGTGATGTAGTTTGAGAATGTTTGTTTGTTGCATTTCACATAAAGCTACTTGAGGGCTGTCTGTGCAAGCTGTCCCTAAATGTGAACACCACCAACATAAACAACCCTTTGACTACTCTAATCTAATAGTGACAAGGTAAATAAAAAATTGGGAATCTAAAAATCTGCAAATAGGCATCATAACAAAAAGTAAGCAAACAAGACTGGAGATACTGTAGACATTATTTACTCAAAGTACAAACCCCTGTTTTGGCTCCATGCTGTTACCTATAACTACATCTGGTGGAGTCAAAATATGGATTTGTAGTTTGTGTAAATAATGTCTAAAGTATCTCCAGTCTTTACTTTTTTATTATCCCTATTTGCAGGGTTTTTAATTTCCCAATTTTTTATTTGTTTTGTTTTTTGGCTTTTTTTTTAATGCTCAACTATGGGCAAAGGATCACTTGATATGGTAGCTAACTTTATATATCATAATAGTAGCTAGTAGCTAACTGTTACGGTGCATGATGATTTACTGTATCTATTGACTATTTGATCGCATTAGTTCGAGATGTAAAATGTTAAGCTACAGCTGGAGATTATCATGGACATTTGTTTGAGAATACAGTGAGCATTTATAGTTTCTGTGTAACTAGAAGAAATAAATAGACTTATTAATACCCCTAACACCTTCGCAATACCTTATTTAGTATTCCACAAAAGATATGGGTGCAATGTACCAAGCCGTTTTTGTTGAAGGTTGGCAAGAGAATAATAATGAGAATTATAAAACGAGCCACTTTGAGGGGCTCTTCTTTTCCTTGTAAGCTAACATGAGTACTTTTTGTGCATTTTTATGTGTACAGTCTTATCAGTCAATAGTAGGGATCTTAAAGTGTTGTTTGAGTTGAATCTTTACTGTTTAAGGTGTTTTTTGCTCGAACGTTCTATTAGGTTTTGTGCAATTCCTTGCGATCCCTATTACGAACCATCATGGTTCATGATATTTGGCATTGTCACTCTTATGACGCATCAAGAGCCCCAAAGTGTGAAAGGCGATTGTTTTTCTTTAGGGGTGGGGGTAATGGGTCGCGAATTCTAGAACCCCACATGTGCAGACTGACATGTTAATGCTAAAACCACTGGATGGCTTAGTTCCAGCTGTAGGCTCATACAGATTCTTTGAAATTTTGACAAATACAAAATCGAAACAAGCTTATTTTTAACAAGTCACATTGAAGTGGTGTGAAAGTTTAATATATTTGTAAATTTAAATCGTTCCTATGGAATTTCATGACGTCACTTATGACCATCGAATTACTTTCACTAATTACAGTTCCCATCTACTTACTACCACGAGAACCTAAATCTCTGAAAGTTTGTTTGTTTGTTTGTTGTTAAGCATAAAGCTGCACAAGGAACTATCTCTGCTCTGTCCATCGCGAGTATTGAAACTCGATTTTTAGCGTTTTAAGCCCTAAGACTTGCCGTTGAGCCACGGGGGGGGGGGGCAGCATCTATGGAAACTTCCAAAATCATCACTTCTTCCCAGGACCTCCCATCATGGGAGTCCCATGTTATATGATATTTAAACATTACGATAATCAAAACTTTTAAAACAATAAATTACTAAAAGATCTGACGACGTCACTAAAAATGGCGACACTCGAATTGCATATTGTGTGGAAATATTTTTCACCCAACACTAAATTTAAAGCGATATACCTAAACCGTTCAAAAAGTACAGCCTGTTTTTTTTTTTAGCCCCTACCCTCACCCTGGTGGTTCATTGGTAACTCTGAGGGTTTATAACGCTAAAAAAAACAGGTTTCGATATCCGTGGTAGGCATAGCAAAGATAGCCCACAGTATAGCTTTGTGCTTAACAACAAACTAACAAAAACCGGTACATACTGATTATGAGTAAAGTTTTACAAGTTACATTTTTTAGAGTACATTCTTCATTAATGTAAAACTGTAACTTGTAAATAACAAATAAAAACTTCATTTTGAGATACCGATTAATTTCATCGCAATCTTGGTATAATAAATGTGTTTTACAGAAGTAATTAGTATGTCATTCTATGTTAACATATACGAGTTGTGTCATTCTATGTAACATATAGTGGTATATGTTACATAGAATGACACAACTCGTATATGTTAACATAGAATGACACAACTCGTATATGTTAACATAGAATGACATAACTGGTATATGCTAACATAGAATGACATAACTTGTATATGTTACATAGATTATGTCATTCTATGTTAACACATACAAGTTATGTTATTCTACGTTAACATATACAAGTTATGTCATTCTATGTTAGCATATACCAGTTATGTCATTCTATGTTAACATATACGAGTT
>NW_013672065.1:46525-50496 GCF_000517525.1 Limulus polyphemus | reverse complement strand
AGCTAGTAAACAGTATCCGCTGCCTGCTTTATTGGAATTTGACTAGCAGTGACTAAATGCAAGGTAGCTAGTAAACAGTATCCACTGCCTGCTTTATTGGAATTTGACTAGCAGTCATATAATGCAAGGTAGCTAGTAAACAGTATCCACTGCCTGCTTTATTGGAATTTGACTAGTGGTCATATAATGCACCCATAGCTCCAAAGTGCTGCTTACAAAGTTAGAAATAAAGTTGAAAAGTTTATTCATAATAATAATACCTTGAACCTTAGACAAAACAACTAGAATATTCAAACAGTCTATCATATATAATTCATTTACTTCTAAAGTTCTGTACATTATATTTTTGTTAAAAACACTTACATGCTTTGGCTTCATGATGTAAATGTTTCTTTCTCTGTTTTGGATATTCTGCCCTGTGTGGTATTGTATTATTAACGCTACTGTCAGTACTGTATGGACTTACTGGTCTAGGGGCTCGTTGCCGAGAGATGTGCTTTTTGCCTGATCCTGAGAGAAAGAACAATTAGATACCAGAATACTGTGAAACTATAATCCATTCGTTATGAAAGCTACAGTATTAAATTATATGTTTACTGTTTACAGGTTAATTAGTCTTAGCGTTTATTACACATGCATCTTTGGACCATTCTTACCAGTAAAAGGATTGGTTACAGTTGTTCCATCTACCACGTAGCCTGCATTTTGAGCAGCTCTGGCCACAGCACTAGCAAAATCAGCTTCAGCATAGCAGTACCCATCTGAGGAACTGATACTACTTGATCTCGCACTAGTACACGAGCTATTGCTCTGGTCAGTTGTGCTACTCCATGTAGGTGGTGCTCCTGTTAAAGATTATTTAATACTATGCTGAAGTGATTAATAAACATTCCATGAGAGTGAAATATTATGATCCTTACCTTGGTAAACCATTATGAAATATTATGATCCTTACCTTGGTAAACCATTGTGAAATATTATGAGAAGAAGTGTAACTTGTGTAAAAGTGTGTAGTCTAATAATTGAGTAAAGTATACTTGTAAAAATTTATATTAATGTAAAAGCAACACCAGAAGAGATAAAATTATTGAAAAGATAAATGCATGGAAAGCATTTACTAAACTTGTAATAACGAACAATCATAAAAATAAAAAGTGAAGATCTAACTTTGGTGTAAAGACGTTTCTCAAGAAAAAAGATTTGAATGATGTTATCCCCAAGGTTTAAATGTTATCACACTATATTAAAACTGCATTTTATGTGACATTTTCTTAATTATCCTAGTCATCACACAGGATAGTAACATGACTAATGTTTAACTTAGTTCATTTCCAAATTTATTATATGAAATTAGATTTACTGTTTAAGAAAATCTTACTGAACTTATTTGAAATCTTTTTTGTTTACCTTCAGTTTCCATACACATTTTGTCTTGAATTATCTTTAACAAACTAGCTCAAAAGCTCAAATTGGTAAACCATTGTGAAATATTATGATCTTTACCTTGGTAAACCATTGTGAAATATTATGATCTTTACCTTGGTAAACCATTATGAAATATTATGATCCTTACCTTGGTAAACCATTGTGAAATATTATGATCTTTACCTTGGTAAACCATTGTGAAATATTATGATTTTAACCTTGGTAAACCATTGTGAAATATTATGATCTTAACCTTGCTAAACCATTGTGAAATATTATGATCTTTACCTTGGTAAACCATTATGAAATATTATGATCTTTACCTTGGTAAACCATTGTTTATGATCCTTACCTTGGTAAACCATTGTGAAATATTATGATATTTACCTTGGAAAACCATTGTGAAATATTACGATCTTTACCTTGGTAAGCCATTGTGAAATATTATGATCTTTACCTTAGTAAACCATTATGAAATATTATGATCCTTACCTTGGTAAACCATTGTGAAATATTATGATCCTTACCTTGGTAAACCATTGTGAAATATTATGATCTTTACCATTTCACAATGGTTTACCAAGGTAAAGATCATAAAATTTCAGAGTAAGGGGTAAAGTTGTTGAGTTTTGGTCAGTTTTGAATTCTTGCACAAAGCTATACAAGAGTTATCTGTGCTAGGCATCCTTAATTTTGAACTAACAGAATAGAAAAAGAGATTTACAGGGGGGGTAATTCCCTCTATACAAAAATTCCCCCTAAGTATTTTAACTATTTTGTCGGTTTTTACAATGTAATTTTTTTTTACAGAGAGATGTTAACAACCGAATGAATATCATGACCAATGAGTCAGGATTTAATATTATTTCATCAAACACCTGGATCCAACAATTATACAAAGAGAATAATGCAAAATTCTGGTGACTTCTTGATGAAAGGTGTGTTTGATCTTGACAGTTGGCCAATGTGTATTGCAAGAATGAGGAGCTTGTATCAAAGAATCCAAAAATACAAATAGATTGTATAAGCTAAAAATAGACTTAATACCGAACATTCTTCAAATTTCTTGAAGTGTGTATGCACTATTAAACTGGTTTGTCCTTTATAAGCATGTGTGGAAACTATTTGTATAGTAGTGTTTTTACATTATTTGGTCGTTTTGTGTGATATTTAAGATTCTGATTAAACATTGTGACTTGAACTTTTCAGTGGTGAAGTATGTTGCAGAAATCTATAATCGACAGTTTGTTACAAAGAAACCTACACCACAAGTAGTGATCCTTAAGTTAAGTAGCCAAGTCTTGGAACTAGTTTTGTTGAATCGTCAACCCCTACTGCTGTAACTTCCTCACCTCTTCAGTTAAATTTCAGAAAAAATGGAAAGAGAAATATGAATGGCCATTTCCCGATACATCCCTTAAAGGGACATTTTGTAAGTACTGCTAAGAATTTTTGAAAAATGATTTAGCTGCACAACATAGAATGGGCAGTGCTCAAAAAAGCAATTGGGAATACCTAGAAGGTCAATAAACATTCTAAATTCGAGAAACCCGCTCATGCTCAAGCAATGCGTAAGCTTCGTGAAGAGGAATTTAAAAAAATCGGTTCATACTTTACTTGTTCAATGACTCTCAGAAGCAATGGGTGGAAAATCAGAGCGACCATTCGACATATGTAAGCAAAGCTACAGTTTGTGACCTTGAAGTTCTATATGATTGTGACACCTTGGAACTGAATAACAAATATTACTCTATAATGGCTGACGAGTTGTCAGATATCAACAATGTGAGTCAGTTGTCAATTTTGATTTGTTATGTGACTGACTATGGTGAAGTAAAAGAAAAATTTTTGAATATTGCTAATCTAGCAAGCACTGATTCAAAAACATTACGAGTTCAATTGACAGAGAACTGATGAAAATGAACCTGGATTACAAGAAAACAAGTTTTTGCACTTTCGGTGGTGCTGCCAATTTTTCAGGAAAAAA
This sequence comes from Limulus polyphemus, assembly GCF_000517525.1. Classification (NCBI taxonomy): domain Eukaryota; kingdom Metazoa; phylum Arthropoda; class Merostomata; order Xiphosura; family Limulidae; genus Limulus; species Limulus polyphemus. The sequence continues at coordinate 47,084 of NW_013672065.1, read as the reverse complement.
AAAGTGTTGTGCACAAGCGATCTTCAGAGAAAGCAGGAAGGGAAATTCCTTAAATTGTAAGACCCATCTTTCATCTTTAGCCTCAACCAGTGCTAGAAGTAAAATCACGTCTGTGAAGAAGGTTCTTCTGTCATCAAAGACATATATTTACTATTCCCCAAGTCATCAAAGCATGAACACATTTTGCACAAGGTTCAGAAGTCATTGGAAGAACATGAATTGAGAATTCCAAAATCAGCCAGTAATTACAAATCTGTTCATGTCGTCTTAACTTGTTACTGCTCGATTGTGATGGCTTGTGAGCACCTACGTAAAGATGGTACCGAGTTAGCATCGTTAGCAGGAGGTATCTTGCTGGAAATAGAGAAGTCTAGTCTTATTGTTACCATAGCAGTGTTGGATGAGACTTTATGTGCAGTATCTAATGTCAGCAAAGTTTTGTAAAAAAAAACAACCTAAACCTTAGCCTCAGCTTGTGGTGTCGACAATAATACATTTGAGCAATATTGGGACTCAATGTACCCATTTAAGTAAAGAAAAGTATTGCAATATCTGTTGT
>NW_013672065.1:43993-45930 GCF_000517525.1 Limulus polyphemus | reverse complement strand
GTATTTTCGGTATTTTTTTTTTCTTTTTTTTGCAAATTCGTAAAAAATTATATTTAAATATAATAACCAATAATAATAAAATATATCATTGTAAGTTTGTGGAGCCAAGTATTTTAATTAAAGTATTTTCCATTTGGTCAAACTTGAATTCATTTCTCCCCACCTTCAACCATCCCCCAGTGGAAAGATCTGGATTCAATAGCGTCTATAAGTTTATCGACTCTTGGGCTATTCAAATTGAACAGTTGTGTTGGACAGTCACTTTAACAATACATACACCACCTCAAAGGCTGGAGCATAATATTTTTAATGGCCAAAAAACAAACATGCTAAGAACACTTGGATTCAAAGTCCAGCATGGCAACTACTAAGCCATGCTAAGCCTAAGCTGTTGGGAGCTTTATGTGGACTTAAATATGTATCATTATTACCTATTAATGTTACTGTGGCAGATATTAACAATCACAAGTACAATTACACTCCATAGAATTAAGGAATAACTTGTCAATCTTGAATAATTTTATTTTCCTTATATTATAAACCACTGGATTTAATAAAAAGATATAGCTAGTTTATATTGCTGTAAGAAGAAATTGTTTAGTAGTCAGGCCACTGACACAGCTAAACAATGTGACATACAATGTGTGCAGAGCACACTACCAGCATGTCATTTCTAAGGGGATCTAGGGGCATGGTCTCCTAGAAGATTTAATGTTATGGGATTGAATCTTGAGCCATTTTAATTACAAATAATGTATTGAATTAAAAGAAACAAGTTTTAATACATAAGTTGTAGCTATATATGCCATGATAAAGAGGTCAGGCCATAGCCTGACTGGCCTTGCCACTTCCTACAGCCCTGCATATCAGAGCAATACCCCAAAAAATATCAAAATTTGAAATAAAATGTATTGACAATGTGAGCTGTAGATAACATAAGCTAAGCCCTTCTATAATATAGTATATGTGTTTATTAACATAAGCTAAGCCCTTCTATAATATAGTATATGTGTTTATTAACATAAGCTAAGCCCTTCTATAATATAGTATGTGTTTATTAACATAAGCTAAGCCCTTCTATAATATAGTATATGTGTTTATTAACATAAGCTAAGCCCTTCTATAATATAGTATGTGTTTATTAACATAAGCTAAGCCCTTCTATAATATAGTATATGTGTTTATTAACATAAGCTAAGCCCTTCTATAATATAGTATACGTGTTTAATGGCTCAGCAATAAGTCTGAAGGCTTAGAACTCTAAATACTGGGTTTTGATACCTGTGGTAGACACAGCACAGATAGCCCATTGTGTAGCTTTGTGCTTAACAATAAACAAATAACCTGTATTTAATTTCCAGTTCTAGATAAACAGCATGTACACAACCTTGAACTGTGCATTACTTTCACACATTTGCAGGTTTGGGGCAAGATTTGTTTATTTTCTACACTTAACCAATATTATGGATAGATCGTTAATCTGGCTTTAATTAGCTGACCAGCATATTAGTTATAAGTGGAGACAGGAAAGTCAGAAACCCTGGTATCCTTTTTTTGTTAATGTGGCTTGCCTCATGATATGGCATTCTTGAAAGTTCTGTTGAAGCTCAGGATTGTAATATAATTCTTAACAAAGATTTGCACTTGCAGCTGTTAATATAAATAGCTGACATGAAACTAAATGGTATTCATATTATTATAAAACAGTTTTGTTTTAAGCAAACACGTGCTTGTTTTTTTTGTTCAGCAATGTATTTTCTTTAATGAAAACCTTAGATTCAGTCTTTATATTTTTGGTTGAGTCAAACGTTTTTAAAAATTCTCATTGAAAATAATTTAATCTTTCATTTTTGTGGCCTTTAATACCTTACCTTTAAAGTGTAACTTATAACATCATCACTAAAAGTTCAAACTTTAATAATAATAATAATAATAAT
>NW_013672065.1:24209-43599 GCF_000517525.1 Limulus polyphemus | reverse complement strand
TCTCATTGAAAATAATTTAATCTTTCATTTTTGTGGCCTTTAATACCTTACCTTTAAAGTGTAACTTATAACATCATCACTAAAAGTTCAAACTTAAACCAAAAAAACAAACAAACAATTTCCTACATATTTCTTGAAATAGAACGAAGATTGAATCACCTACCAAAACTTGGAACAGTAATCTGTCTCTCCTGCTACACTAGATTCTGGTGTGTGTTGGAAACCAAAATCAGTTGTTTCGTAATCGGACATTCCATCTATATTGTACGTGTCAAAGGGACCATAATCTCCGTCTGTGATACAAAAAAAGTACGATGAGTATGTATGTAGAAACTTATGTTCTAATTTAACTCTCTCTGAAATATTAGTACGACATTTCTGTGTAAAGAAAGCAGTGTTACCGTCCAAAATTATTTGAGCTATTGGGTTTTATTATTTTGTATATAAAGAAAATACTGTCAGGCAGGAAGACTTCTTTATAGATGCACAAAACAAAATAATTACAGTATTGGCTTCGCTCAAGTCTTTTAATTATCCAACTTGCTATGATGTACAGTGCTGAGTCACCATAATTGAACAGGATACTTTTGTGGAACTTATTTTACTCAAAAAATAAAGATTATGACATTTTTATGAAGAAAATACTTTGTAGTTTGCTCATATAATTTAAATGACATTAAACATTTCTAAGACAAAATTAAAATACAGCATGTTATAATAGTAAAGTTACAAATAACAATTTATAAGCATAATGAAGTGGTTTTATTTTTGGGGACATACTACATGTGTGCAATAGCGAATTCTACTTTTATTTTGTTATGATTCCTTCTTTCGTTTATTTCAACTATAAATTTTTATTTATATTAAAGCACTAACTCACCTTCTATCTAAAGCACATTGTTTTTGAGTATGTATGATTGTATTATGAAACTGACATAAGCTTCACCTAGCAGCAATGTACAGATATTAACATTGTGAAAGATTATGTAGATTTATGGTAATAAATAGTCACATGAGATGTAAACTCATGATCTATTAGCCACTAAATAAAAAGCCTTACTTGATCTTGTTAGTTCAAAAGATATTGTTAGAAGTATTGCTAATTATTGTTCAATATTGTGTTATTCTCTGAAGCATTAGGTTTTTATTCTTCTGGTTCTTTTCCCTAATTCTTTTGATATTTATTGGAATTAGAAATTGAGACTTATATTGTATTGTTTAATAATGTTTGTACCTAGCCCTGACCAGACACAGGTTTACTAACTGTTTTTCTTTTTGTAAGTGATAGAATTTGTATCCTAGTTGTTTGAAAGTGTTTTTTTTTAATATTTTTGTAATATTTAATAAATTGTTTTTTATTTTACCCTGGTGATAGCAGCACTTTGTTTAGTCTTACATGATTGGTTTGTCTTCCCAAATGAAAAACACTTCATTGTGCCTATAAATTGCTGTTTTTCAATTTGCTATGATACTAGCATAATATTGTTCCATACAAAAGTAAGATACAGCATACTGTAGTTCTCCAATCTAGGCTTCTTTTACATTTACTAATAAGCATAAAATAGGACTGAAAAACTCTTGTGAACTATATTAAAACTGAGCTTCATAGTATGTCAAACAGCATTAGTATTATCATAATATTTCTCAAATTTGGATAAAGAGTTAAGCAAGCTACAGCACAGTAGATGGTAATATCAGAGTTATAATTCCTGGTGAAATGGTTGACAATTCAAACTGATTACCATTTTTTGGCAAGAAATGATGTGGTCCATTTGGATTGTTTATCATCCATCTACTCATGGGATCCACATTGTGAGATTCATTAACCAAGGAGGGAAGGGATGACTGAATGGCTCTATCCATTTGATGATGGTCATAATTGTTATGGTGAGAGGTAGAAGATGGGGCAGGACTGGTTCTCTCGTGTGAAGAAGGAAAACCAGGGATACAAACACCCATCTTAATTGATGGTTTCACTATATGATCTATGGAATTAGAACCAATGCAAGGGGGAGTTCCCCTCATAGAAGGAACACTTTGTTGACTTTCACTTGTGGACTGGAAGATCCTGGGGTTATAAAAAGGCCAGCCAGGAATCAGAGAATAGCCTGAAACCTGATGAATTAAAAAAAGAAAAAATCAATATATCAAGATGATACAAGAGAACGAGACAATTCATTCAGAAATTGGAGATATCTATCAAAATTTTTGAAATTTAATTGCACTTTTTTCTTAATAATTTGTTAAACTTTCCAAACTCCAACTGCATGTTTATGAATGCTAATAGTATTTTCTTTTTATGATAAAATTTCACTGGTTGAAATCAACTTCTCCAATACTAAATGCCTATTTCATATAAAGTCCAAAATTTATAAGCCTTGTTTAAGACTTGATTAATTCAAATTTCTGTTGTAAATTTTTAACAAAAGTGGTAAAATTTTGCTTCATCTACATAATTTATAACTTTTCAAAATTTAAGTCATTTTTAACCAATTATCATCTTAATGAAAACTTTATGTGCAAAATGAAAAAGTCATGTAGATAATTTCTGTATCAAGGAAATACTGAAATACTTGTGGGAATGTAATAAGATAAATAATTTAATTAATTAGAAATTTATAAACACGGTAAAAACACATTATTCTACTACAAAACAAGTCAGTCAAATATTCAGCATAAATAATGATACCCGAAGAATTCACTGATCTTAATGTTGTCAGAACAGTTTTAAAAACTAATGTTTCATGCAAAAATTAAAATAGAGATTTTGTGATATTAAAAGGTCATGTGACCTTGACATACAGAGGGCACCTCATTTAGTTATAAGCCTACATAAACAAATAATTTTCCATAGTCTAACTTATACAAAAATTGGGTTAAAATACTAACATGGGTTATAGTTACATACAACAGTTAGCAAGTTTGTACATTACGAAAATTGGGTAGAATTACTAACGTGGGTTATAGTTACGTACAACAGTTTGTACATTATAAAAATTGGGTATAATTACTAACATGGGTTATAGTTACGTACAACAGTTTGTACATTATAAAAATTGGGTATAATTACTAACATGGGTTATAGTTACGTACAACAGTTTGTACATTATAAAAATTGGGTATAATTACTAACGTGGGTTATAGTTATGTACAACAGTTTGTACATTATAAAAATTGGGTATAATTACTAACATGGGTTATAGTTACGTACAACAGTTTGTACATTATGAAAATTGGGTAGAATTACTAACGTGGGTTATAGTTACGTACAACAGTTTGTACATTATGAAAATTGGGTAGAATTACTAACGTGGGTTATAGTTACGTACAACAGTTGGCAAATTTGTACATTACGAAAATTGGGTATAATTACTAACATGGGTTACAGTTATGTACAACAGTTTGTACATTACGAAAATTGGTTAGAATTACTAACATGGGTTATAGTTATGTACAAAAGTTAACAAGTCTGTACATTATGAAAATTGGTTAGAATTACTAACATGGGTTATAGTTATGTACAAAAGTTAACAAGTCTGTACATTATGAAAATTGGTTAGAATTACTAACATGGGTTATAGTTATGTACAACAGTTAACAAGTCTGTACATTATGAAAATTATTAACTTTTGTACATAACTATAACCCACGTTAGTAATTCTAACAAGTCTGTACAATAAGAAAATTGGGTAGAATTACTAACATGGGTTATAGTTATGTACAAAAGTTAACAAGTCTGTACATTATAAAAATTAATAGATACTATGCTGCTTCAGAAAGAATAGTTGCATATCCATTTGGATTCCCAGTAAAATAAAATTAGATATACTGAACATGACATAAATATTATTATTATTGTACATTATATTCATTGCGAATTATGAATACTGCAATAAATAATATTGTACGAGGTGAGTAAGGCAATTCTTGTGGGATCAATGAGCATTGCACAACTTTTATAATAAATATTTTTACTGTAGTGTTATGATTAGATCTCAGTGCTGTATCAGCTCAATGTTCTTGATTCAGAGCACGGCCACATTAGTGTTCGTCATCATAGACGAGTCCGTTTACAACTCAGGATACAGATTTCTGCTTTGTTGACATAGATAAGTAAACTAAGGGATTGGGATATGTCTAAAGACCAATCATTTTCTGTGCAAAAAATGAAGCATGTTGATCCTCAAGAATTGAAATGTAGTGTAACTTCTATTGATTAACCAGTTGCAAATGATAACCTGTCTAGACACACGGTTTGGATCATGTGAAGCACGATCAGGTAATTCAACTTCTGTGTTTTATCTTAACTTTATTTTAGCCAAGATACATGGAATTCTGGAAATTAAGTAATACAAAACCTTTCCAGAACAATTTCTTACACTATCAAAAGAACCTATATTTTGATACTCTAAGATTATTATTTTCAATACTTAAAAAACAATGCATTTTTTTAAAAAAAAGTAGCTAATTATCGTATATCATTTCATTAATAAAAATATTCTTCAGCTAAATATGAAGAACTTAAATTTGTAAGCATATTCCTCTGACTTTTACTCGGAATTTGTAAAATTTGTACCATTTTCAAGTTATGATTTGAAGATTACTTAATATTTAATAGAATAACTATTTAAGCTATATTTCTGTATCTATCAAGTAGTAAAATTTGATGAACAAAAGAAATCTCACCTGTGACTTAACAAATGGTCCCTTATGCATGGAGGAGATTCCAGCAGATGAGGTTCCTTCACTAGGTGGGCAATCAGGGGGTGGTGGAATAAGATCTGCCCAGTTTACAGTAGGAACATTAGGGTTAGCTCGCACTGCTTTAAGCCTTTTTTTCTTCATTGGCACTCCATGTTCATCTAGATATAAAATGAGATAACACTAGTATTTTTAAAAGTATACACAAAGAAAGATTCTGGAGGAATCGATAGGAGAGAAGCTCCTGGGTTTTTATGCTTTAATGAGCTTGAACTTCATTAAAACAATAATTAAGTGACCATTGATCAGATTATATATATTTTTTATTTTCTTTGTTATTCATTACTTTTTTTTCCCATTATTCCTTGTATTTGCTAAAATAAACAATCTGTAGTAATAAAATGCACATTTATTAATGGGTTGAATATCTGATTGGAACCAGCCACTCTAACTCGATGCTTAGCATTTCGTGGAAACATTTATACTGAGATGGTTTATTCCACAGACTAGTGAGCTACAGACTTAAATGTAATAAATTAAGGGTAAAAATGCAAAACTTTTGTTTGATTCAATGTCTACATAAGAAAGCAACTAATTTAACTATTTTTCAATTTATTATTTTTTAAAGATTTTAGCACTGACTGAAGTAGGGCAACCATATTCAAGAAAGATGATAAACAACTTCAGATAAATGTTTCTCATTTTACCCCACGTTTTGGCTTATGACTTTTTCAAGGGTCTTTCAACCCTTAAAATAAAAGGTTAAGTCAGAGCATCGGGTAGAATAAAAAAACATTTATCTAAAGTTGTTTACCTTGAATATTTCATTATCACTTAATACTAGTTCTAGTTAATCAGCTAGGATCATAGTGATGAGTTACTAAAACTGTTAAAGCCCCTTCACCATGATAGTAACCAATCACATATGTCAATACTAGTTCTAGTTAATCAGCTAGGATCATAGTGATGAGTTACTAAAACTGTTAAAGCCCCTTCACCATAATAGTAACCAATTAAATGTGTCAATACTAGTTCTAGTTAATCAGCTAGGATCATATTGATGAGTTACTAAAACTGTTAAAGCCCCTTCACCATGATAGTAACCAATCACATATGTCAATACTGGGTAATTAAGCTAGTATCATCAAAAAACGATTCCCTGAAATTGCCAACTCCCCTTCGACATATTATTAACCCATCACCTTAATGATTTTTTAGAAAATAGTCATCCAGTCTGAAGAGATGGTTTTTAAAACTGATGAAAATATTGATACAGCTTGAGTTTTCTTCCAATAACATATACAGCTTGTATTTCCCACATAAACATGTGATTTACATACCTAATTAATACAACCCCATTATTCAATCTAAAAATTAGAAAAAGTTTAATTTAGTCTTTTTTAGACATTTCAGAACCAATAAAATACTATGCCATCAGAATTTACATATTGTGTTTACTTTGTGTGAATACTGATGCTCCTGTGAAAGTTCACAACTACTTGTTAATTAGTGTTTATTTTTCAAAGTAAATATTTCCTGTGTAATCCATAAAAACAAAAACACTGAGCACGAGTTCAAAAAATAAAAACAACTGTACAGAATCTTCACTTAATTTGTTGTCATTCTTTTAAATAATAAAACAGCGAGTCAGATTGACACACACATATTTTGACCTTTCTGTATAACAAACTTTTACATTCAAAATTTTAAACCTTACCTTTTGTATAGCTTCCTGACTCACTTGCTTGACTTCCCTGCTCCATAAAGTGATCTAGAACAGCAAACATATAACGTCCTTACCTTGTACCCCTAAATAATACTAATAAATAATGCTTTCGAGCATAAAACTTCCACATTTTTATAGTAAGTAGAGTCAAGAATGTTCTTATAAAATTTCAAGTTCTTTTTACATTTCATAGAAGCTGATTTTAATAACATTCCTTTTTATAGTAATGTTTGAAATCTGATGTCATCTGATTAATTTTATTATGCACAATTATTGATATATTTCTGTACGTGTACACGTTTTCTGTCCTTTTGTTAAGTTAAAAATTGTATATTAATTAGCATGAGCCAGTTATTCCTAAATTAAAAATCTGAATAAAGTATTTTTTTATATTCATTATAAAACCTCTAATTCAATCAACTTGTAGAAAAACAAGTGATATGATCTTATATTTTTTTCATTCTTAGAAAGTTATTAGTAGCATTTACATCTTGGCTTTAAATATGCTTAGTCAATAGCGAATATGGTTGCAGCTTGCAGTCTTTTGTTAATGTTCTGATATATTCACATTTTTCAACGGCTTACAGATTAAAGACCAACGCAGCAGTGGAGCTTCCGATGACATAAACAGGAAGTCTGAAAGAAAGGTTGATATTGAACCTTTTAGAATGGGAGAAGGTAAGAATTCAGTTGTTCTTTCTTATAATTAACTCTTTAAGTTGATATCTCGGATTTTGAGTCATGAAGGACTTATTTTGTATAAGTGTTTATTGGTGCAGAGGCACCTAAAATGAGGAGCAGAAGAGACACATGCTCCTGCCAGTTTTTATTTTCGCTTGCCACTCAATTTTAACAAAGTAAAAAGCATGTGCAGTGGTTTTAGGCAAATGAAAATGTTGCCTCTTCAAATTTAAATAAAGATCAACACATTTTTGGAGGTCACCCAACAATGAGGTGAATCTAGCACAAAATTGATAATGTAGAACTGACTAACAGTGGTGTAGACAGAGCAGAACATTTTAAGGGGGGGGGGAGCAATAAATTAAAAAGCTGAAATTGATCTAAAGTTGTAATAAAATGGTTATTAAAACAAATCAAGTCAAATGTAATTTTGTTTATACAAGTTTTACTTTTTTTATTGAATGATACAAAACAAGTTTATTATACATAAAATAAAAAGTAATGTGATCAACGCGCCTTGATTTTTCCGGGGGGGGGGGCCCTTGGCTATGCCTCTACTGACTAACAAACCACCACTAGTAATTTTGTATCAATCAAAGTCAATATGCAACTTGTGGAAACTACATGGTTACTACAGCAAGATTTTTAAACTGAATTTCAGACAAATTATACAAAAAAGTAACCTGAGCTTATTACTGGTGATGGTAAAAATCTTTATAGAAGCTTATTTTTCTAATGTCCATTGAATCAAAAAATATTTTGAACTAACTTCATGTATATAAATTCCCCTTTTTTTCAAGTAAAAATGTTAAACATAATTGTTTGCCGTTAAGCAGAAAACTACACAACAGGTTATCTGTGCTTTGCCTACCACAGGTATCAACACCCAATGTTTAGTGTTATAAGCTCTCAGATTTACCACCAAGCTACTGAGAGGTGGTTCTACATAATCAGAATTTTATTGGTGTTCAGATTTTCTTGAAATGCAAATGATATATGTCAGGAGCATGTTTCACCAAATCATAAGTCTAAGTTTTGCTTTAGTCGAGGTATGTGTTCTCGTAAACTGTTTTCTTTACGTAATTATACAAAATTATACTGTTCTTTTATAGATTCACGATATAAATAAAGATACTGTTCTTTAATAGATTCATGATATAAATAAAGATACTGTTCTTTACTAGATTCATGATATAAATAAAGATACTGTTCTTTACTAGATTCATGATATAAATAAAGATACTGTTCTTTAATAGATTCATGATATAAATAAAGATACTGTTCTTTACTAGATTCATGATATAAATAAAGATACTGTTCTTTAATAGATTCATGGTATAAATAAAGATACTGTTCTTTAATAGATTCACGATATAAATAAAGATACTGTTCTTTAATAGATTCACGATATAAATAAAGATACTGTTCTTTAATAGATTCACGATATAAATAAAGACACTGTTCTTTAATAGATTCATGATATAAATAAAGATACTGTTCTTTAATAGATTCATGATATAAATAAAGACACTGTTCTTTAATAGATTCATGATATAAATAAAGACACTGTTCTTTAATAGAGTCACGATATAAATAAAGACACTGTTCTTTAATAGATTCATGATATAAATAAAGACACTGTTCTTTAATAGATTCATGATATAAATAAAGACACTGTTCTTTAATAGATTCATGATATTTTCATTAAAAACAGCACCAACATAATAGAAATATTCAAATAATGCACTTACTGAACCAGCATGACTTTTGTATGGTGAGGGGTTAATCAACATTGTTGTTGCATAAGGAGCAGGAACAGAAGACGTTCCTCTCTTATAGAATGTTGTCATATTATGAGAATCAACTTCAGCATAGTCAGGACCATTGACTTCATACTGAAGTGGACAGTAGGTACTATGGCAAAATAAACCGTGCAGTTAATTATGTTTTATACAAAAGCATTATAGTACATTCTTTGATATATATAGCAATAATAAAGTTACTTAATAAAGTTTTGAAAATGAATTGCTAAAAGACTGTGACATGTACAGTTAGACCCACCCATTGTAAAAGGATTAACATAACTGTTTCTAGCTGTTCCCAACAACTTTTAGTTTTTATATTTCACATTAAATAAAAAAATAATAAATATTTGAAATATTTCATGCTCTAGAAATACAGAGGAGGAAAGTTATAATTTTTCAGGCAAATTACAGGACAAAGTAATCATTTTACTTTCTTAAATCCAACATTTATTAAACACATCAGATCTATGATAGAAATACTAAATTCAAGAAAATCCCAAATAATATAAACCTAATACATTAGTTATGGTAATGGGTCTTTGTATAACAAAGCTTTCTGAATGAAATTGTAAACTTGTCTCAAAAAGTATTAACAATTTGTTCTTAGTCTATTTTTAATGGGAATTAATGTTGACGTGAAAGCTAGATCAGCATATCTAGCCTAATTAATATATTGTTCTAATATCAAATACAAAAAGAGTTGATACACTGTATTCATGACACCATAATCCTTACTTTCAGATGAAATGATGAATATATTTTTGTAATATTGAGTAAAATATATTTAAATGATGGCAGATTTTATGCTAATACAACACATTTCAGGTGTGTCCAAGTTACACCAAATATCAATTTTAAATGGTTATTCAGCAAATTACTATACTTGTACGTTTTAAAATATTTGTTTGTGTTACAGTAAAAAAAAATGTTTGTTAATTTCATACACTGTCCACAAAACTACAACTATGATACAAATCACATACCTTCTAAAGAAAGTACCATTCAAATAAATATCAAACTAAAATTAAAATCTACAGATGTATAAAGAACTACAGCATTATATAACTAAATCACATAAATAATGATTGATTACTCTCCCATCAACAGTACATGAAGCTGAACAATGTACAACTATACAAAAATACAGATGTGTAAAGAACTACAGGATTATACAATTTAATCACATAAAGAATCACTCTCCCATCAACAGTACATGAAGCTGAACAATGTACAACTGTATAAAAATACAGATATGTAAAGAACTACAGGATTATACAATTTAATCACATAAAGAATCACTCTCCCATCAACAGTACATGAAGCTGAACAATGTACAACTATATAAAAATACAGATGTGTAAAGAACTACAGGATTATATAATTTAATCACATAAAGAATCACTCTCCCATCAACAGTACATGAAGCTGAACAATGTACAATTGTATAAAAATACAGATGTGTAAAGAACTACAGGATTATACAATTTAATCACATAAAGAATCACTCTCCCATCAACAGTACATGAAGCTGAACAATGTACAATTGTATAAAAATACAGATGTGTAAAGAACTACAGGATTATACAATTTAATCACATAAAGAATCACTCTCCCATCAACAGTACATGAAGCTGAACAATGTACAACTGTACAAAAATACACATGTGTAAAGAACTACAGGATTATACAATTTAATCACATAAATAATGATTGATCACTCTCCCATCAACAGTACATGAAGCTGAACAATGTACAACTGTACATAAGTATATTAAAAGCAAGATTATATTTTCACTTGCAATCATTACACGAAAAAAAGAAACTTAGTAAAAATCTGGTTTGGAATAATTGATTTTAGAAATATTTATAAATGTATTAGTAAAAACAGTTTGATTTATGGATAAAAGTAAATAAATAAGCTTCATATTCAGATTTAGAGTGGGGGAGAAAAAGTATAAAGACATCAAAGATAATTAGTGTATCCAAAAGTAAAATACAGCTTTAACTGTATAAGTAACAAGAGAAAATATTTTTTTTTGTTATTACCTGGCATAGTTGAGATCATTTGCTGAGTTTTCTCTCTTTAGTAGTTTAGATTCACTAATGCTTTGTTCAGTTTTGCCATCAGAAGGATTCCAAGTGTGATTAATCCACAAAGCCTCATGGTTGCTGACCCCAGCCCTACATGATGTGTTAGCACCAGAAGGTAAACAGACGGAGAACCAGAAACCACAGAATAGTAAAGATTTGATTAAAGTGTTAGTAAAGAAATACCAGATGTTACTGTAATTCTTTGTTAATTTCAAAGTTCTGATGTCTGTTATAACTTTGATAATCTACAAAACCATCTGTGTCTTTTATAAAACCTACATTGTTCTAACAATGCTGAGTAAGATACGTTGTTTCTTCTTATATATCCATCCACTTATGACAAAATCTATTGCAGGGTTTTGGAATCAGTTTGAATTAGTCAAAAGCTAATCATGCACTTAATGTTTATTTATCTTGCTACTAATATGTGTGCAGAAAGTTGAATATTTTTGTCATATTCCATATTTCCAAAACGAAAACTTTACAAATGTTTTGTCTTACCTCACATCTTCAGTTTTATGGACAGCAACTGGAAAGAAAATATCCAATCTTACTTGCTACAGATATTAATAAATTTATGCAAAACTGATAAGCTGTGTAGTTTTAAGAGCTAATGATAGGTGTTTTATTGTGAGAAGTGAGTTACTTAATTTTTCTGTGTAATTAATTATTTGGTATTATTTGGTAGATTGTCTAAAATAACTTTGAATCTATGTATTTTTTAAATTAATTTTCACATTTATGCTTTCCTAACTTAATTATATGAATTTAAGCCTACTCTAAATTAGCTAAGTTGGCCGAATCTCGTGAGAATTATTGAAATTGCAGAAAAGGTTTCCAATGTATTCTAATCATTGTATGTTTTTGATTACTTATGTATTGATTTATGGCATCAAGTACTTTTAGGCAGGATTGTTTTAAATAATTTTATAATTTACCTTTTATTTTTAATCTATTTTGTTAGACTACCATAAAGCATCATACTTTATGTATGAACATGTTTTTATGCCACTGTAATTACATTTTTTATCCAACTAAATTCTCTTAAGCTAGAGTTAAACAGGTTGGTATTTTTTCTGCCAATAGTTAGCTAATGTTCAAGAAAACTTGCATATTCAAAAAACATTTTTATCTCACTGCAACAATAAAGGTTGACTACATTAAATAAAAATGAGTTTGGAGCCAAAGAGTATTATTATAGTTGATGTTGCCATGTCTGGTTATACTTCATATGATGAATGTATGTACATCTTGATATAGCCCTGCAGCATAGTTTCTATTGCAAAAGTCTCCATCGTAAGGACGCCATGTTAAATTGACTCTACTCCACCTTGCATGCTTTCCATATTCCAGCTAGTGTAATATGATGATGTTTTCCCAGCAGCCAATTGCACAGAAAATCAAATGCCATACATTTGGTGACTTGACTGATAAGTCTTCCTGTGGAATAGCAAAAAACACTTGTTTCATTCTCTAGCTGCTAGAATTACATGACAGTTGATGAATGGGTACATCATGAAAACACATGGTTTTTATTGCTTTTCTAGAAGAAGATTTTTCTTGCTTATGCAGTGAACTGTGTCCTTGGACAAACATGACCAGATTTTTCCACTGACTATTGTGTTTGTGAATTCTTACCTGTTACAAAATGCCACACTTTACTTATCACAGCTGGAGTATGACTTGTTGAAGGTCTCTTTGTGGATAGTCCTGATGCTCCAAGTTGATCAATATTCCTCTATTTTCCAATGCCCTTATATGAAGACATCTTAATGCTCTGGTTGTATGATATTTTGCATCAGAAAGGATTGTTATACACCTTTTACAAATGCAATGAATTTTAAGTAGCATCACGCTACTAATAAATTAAAAAAAAAAAAACTAATCAAAATGGCATTCCAACCTGACTTCATATCAGCTGTGTGTCATGTGATTTGCTTATTTGCATATTCAAAATTGTTTTAATATGACATACTCAAACCTCTGTACCAATGTTGCTAATATTTTCATGTTAACCAAATTAATTTTTCTATTTGTCAACTTTTTGCCAATCTGTTCCATAGTACAGAATCTTTATATCATTGTTAATGTTTGGCTTGAAAAGTTACTGGTCATGTACACTAAACACTTTCAAATGGCATTAACAATAGTGGGACACCAAACTAACAATGCATTTTTAGATTAAATTAGAGACTCTTTTACTATTAAATAGAAATATTTATATGCACCTTTAAACTTTCAGAGCAACAAAAAACACAGATGAAGACCAGATAAGAGTATCCACACTTACCAGGAAGGTGAGCTTCTAAAGCTTTCTTCCAGGCCATGCGTCGACACAAGAAGAGGACAATGAAGAAGATCGATAATAACAGACACAAGAGGCCACCAATAAGAGCTATGAACCAGGGCTGTTGCAGGGTATCATGAATAGAAGTAGTAATAGATGTGGATGCTGGACCATTATCAGGTTCATTACTCAGGTAGTTTGAGTCTGAAATAAGGGCACATTATTACTATTGTGAAAATATATATATTAATATATAAATCATTCTTTAATAAATACTAGGGAATGAAATGATTATCTTACATGATACTATTCAACAGAAAAAATTAATTTACTTTGTTGAAAATGCTCTTCTGACCACTTACCCGTAACTAGTTTCACCGGTGCAGTGAAGGGTCCAATTCCAACAGATGTAAAGGCCACTGCTTTAACTTTGTACTTATGACCAGCTGTGAGATTATGCACAGTAATAAAGGTTGTGGTGGCATTGGTGCTGATATTTGAATGAATTTGAGAGGTATTTTTTAGGATATGAATCTAAAATGCAGATAAATAAATATCAAGAACAATCTTATTAAGAGTAAAAAAAAACAAACTATAATTCATCTTACAAAAATTGATATTAAACTACAGATTCTATCTATGAATTCCCACAGTCTAGCATGATCTTATCCCTACAGTTATAGACCCCACCCACTTTTCAAATGGAGTATTCTAAATGCACCAATTTACTTGTGAATCTGTGATAGTAGTTGCAAATGTTCCTAATAACATATAAATCATACTAAAAATTTAAAAAAACATGCCATTACGTTTAAAGTTCTGAAGTTATCCCATCAATTTTTGACATTATTAGAAAAAAAGGGTAAAATAAAAGTTAACATTTTTCCTATACTGTATTTCTGATAGATTCTTACCTCCTCTTACAGAATAGCTTTTCCTGACTTGTACTGCCCTCTATATGTGCAAATTTTCACTCGCTACTAGCCTTAATACTCTCACCTACCCTCATGTCTTAGTGTAAGGCAACTGCATGCATGCAAATGAGCATGCTACATCCCTCCACTAATAGGAGTGCAGCACAGCTGACTCCCTCTATGCAGCTTAGCCCAAAATCACTCCGAAACTGAGCAACAGAAATGGAAAAGACACCGGAAGTGGGGAGGAAGTGCAAGTGGAGGTAAAAATCTTTTGAAAAAACATTTCCAGTGTTAACTTCAGATATGATATCTCACTTCTACTCACATAACAGCTAGAATCCAACATTGACCTGGTCTAACATTACCTAGATGAGCCCCCTTCAGAAAGTGCTCAAAGGAAGCTCATAAAATGTGTGAATAAAGAGTATATAAGACACACACCCATGGGAGACTGCACCACTTATGAATTAGGTATACTTTTTGTCCATGAAAATGATGTGTTACAATAAAGGCAAAAACATAGGATGGACCCATAGATTAAATGAAGGAGCCCCTGGTGTACAATGGCTATGGCATAGTGGACCATAAATGGGAGTTCAACCAACACCAACAGAACCATGATAGAAAAAATCAGCCCACAGTAGGAAGAGGATCCTCTACTGTTCACCTTTGACAAGGGAAGTGGAAGGGAAGATCTTCCATTCCAAAGACCCACATCATCATGTGTGCTTATCTAACACAACTAACGCCAGTATCGAAAGACAGTACCAAGGTAGACATTAATGTAGCAGTCAACTCCAGTCCAGAACTAGGCAGCATTGAGGATGAATCACCCAGTCTGTGGTAGAAGGAGGGTGCCAGTGCCACTCACATGTAAAAACTTATGTGGCTGGTCCATCTCCAACGAACACTAGTAACCCCCCTGGGAACCGAGGGTGCCAAGCTGGAGGGGGGAACTACATTTTGGCAGAAATTGTCCAGTCCATAACCAGGGAGCATCTAGAATTGTACACCAGGTCCACAGAACTGGCAGAACAAACCACCCCAGTTCATGGGCCCACCACCACAACATCTAAGAGCTGGTAAGTGGTAAGAACTTCCATATTCCACTGGAAGAAGGGTAAAATAATGCACTGGAGAACCTGAAGGAGAAACTGAGTGTGAAAAGATGAGGTGGCATGCAAGAGAGCTAGAAGTAGCTAATCATCCTTGTAATGTGTAAACAAAGGCCTTAGAATGGAGAAAATGGACAAATACCTTGAACATCTGACAATAAACGTAGGGAGCTGAAGCCAGTCCAAATGGAAGAGCCCAGAATTGGTAGACACAATCCCAACTGTCAAAATACAAAAATGCTGTGGAGATGGAAATGTGGAGGTATGCATCTGAGACATCCAACTTCATCTAACAAAGACCAGGAGTGAACACACATCAAAGAGATAGGTGGGACTCCATGGTGAATCGAGGAAGGTCTAGGAATCAGTTCAAGAAAGAGAGATTGATGACAAGGTGGCAGTACCTTGTCTTCATGGAGCTACAAACAAACAGGAAAAGAAACCAGGCTATGAAAGGTCCCCCTGTTCAAATAGCACCTTTGTGAGGAAGATCTAGAACTGCCTCGGAAAGATGATGGATGGAAAGGGAATCCCAAGGAGGGGAAAAGGATACGGGATGAGGGGACAGGGAGGAGAAAAACTGAAACAAAGAATGAGCCCTTCAGAAAGAACCCTCAGAACCCAAGAGTCTATGTTGAAGGAATCCCAAACAGTAACAAAGTACAAAAGCATAGCCCCACTGGATATGTCCCCCCCACAAAGTCAATGAGACCACCAGAGATTCCAAAGCCATCAATAAATGAACCAATGGGTAGCCTCAGAGACCTGTGTAGTAGATACTAGTAAAGGAGGGGGATGGGACATGGAAACAGGTTCAGGAGGAGGTTGAGACAAATGGGAAGCCAATGAGGAAACAGAATAAAAGAGGAAGGATAACATTACACAGATACGGGAAAAAATAAAGAGGTTGGGAAAAGTTCCCAAAGTATTGGGATCCAAAACCCACAGAGATAGAAGAGAATCCAACTACTAGAAGTCCAAAAAAGGGAATGCAGACCTTTGGGAAGCCATATGATGTTGGGGTCGAGACATGCTTGCCCCAAACATAATCCATCTGCAAACCTTCTTGGCATGAATCCTGATATCCTGCAAGGGAGGGAGAATAATATTGACCCAAAGGTGTCTCACTAAAAAAGGAAGGATATGACAAAGACAAAATTCCACTGCCACTGGAATTAAATGTGAAAGTGTGGCACAGAAATGGGGAGGAAACAGGCTGTCGAAATCCACGTTGTCATGTTCAAGTACCCCTGAACAATGCATGAGAGGAGAATCCACAGGCAAATCAAGAGCCTGCATAAAAGTAGCCAACTCCCAGCAAACCAAGGCCATAACATTTCCCACTGACAACACTAAGTCCAAAGCCACGATAGTCGATTTTTTTTATTGTTATTATTTAATAAGGTTAACTGTAGTAGAAATAGCAGTGGTAGCAGTAGTAACGTGAAAATCCCAATACATTTCAACTTAGAGTGGAAGGAGAAAAAGTCCAAAGAGAGAGCTCCAAAGAATCATTTATTGAAATAAAAGACATATACTGCTGCCACGTGGAAACTAAAATTTCAGAACACAAGTGTAGCAAACATAAACAAAAACTAAACAGCGAGTGCCAATCGAGAAGTGACTTGGGGCTAAGCTGCATAGAGGGAGTCAGTTGTGCTGGGAGTTGTAGCATGCTCTTATTGATGGAGGGTTATCACATGCTCATTTGCATGTTATCACATAGCTGCTACATGTGGAAACAGATGAGGGTAGGTGAGATTATCAAGGTTAATGGCAAGCAAAAATTTGCACGTATAGAAAGTAGTACAAGTCAGGAAAAGCTATTCTCTGAGCGGAGGTAAGATATCATATCGGACTGGCTATGGACACATAAAAAAGACCCTGACCCCAAAAGATTATTTATCATACTATGCTATACATCCCCTATATTGCTTCAATTATTAAATAAGCTTGGTTAAAATTTCAAAATTTTATCATTTAAATCAACCCATCAGATTCACTTAAGACTAAGTAAAAGGTTTTGTGTTTACTTCCTAACAAATATTCCTATGTAAAATTACATGGTACTGATATTGAAGTGGAAGAAACTGGAAGGAATCTAGAAATTTGGCTAAAAGAACATTTTCCTCCTCTTTCATGTGCTTTTGAACATCACAGTATTATACCAAACAATTTACTGACAAATGATGTTCCTTATATTCATCAAGAACAAATAGAAATTAAAGTTCTTTTAAGTAAAGAACTAAATCCTCTATCAACAAGCATTCTGCCGTTAAATTTTATAATTTTTTACCCTCCAGACAGAGCCACTAATCTCCTTAGACTCATACAGTTAAGTAAAACAATCTTCACATTATTGTTATGGATAGCACATAAGTCATAAAGGCAGACCTTTCCACAAACATTAAATAATGAATATGTTTCATATGAAAAGAGGAACATCCTACTTACATTATAACCTTGCAAAATTCCATTCCTGTGTTGAGGAGGAGGGGAAGACCAGGATATTTCAGCAACTGTTAGGTTTTTCAATTGTACATGAAGATTGTCTGGTGGTGCTGAAGGTACTACAAAGTCAGAAAAAACAACTTATTCTAATGTAGAAGAAGATGCTTTTTGTTTGTTTTAGAGCAAAGTCACACTGGGCTAACTGCTGTGTCCACCACAAGGAATCAACCTCAGATTTGACTGTTGTCTGTAAACTTACTGCTGCCCCAACTGAGGGACAAGAGACACTATAAAAATGTGATGTGTTCAAAGTTTAGTCTGTTAATTAGTATTGAAAATAGAACAAAACTGGAGAAAAATACCGGGTATTTTTATACTGTACCTTAGTACTTAAAGCATGGAAAAAATTAATTTTGAATTGGAAACAAAGTACCTGTGGATTTTAAAGTGATGAATTATGCATTTTAAGCCTGAAGAAAATACAGATGTCAAAATAATTATATTGTTTGATGGTAACGAAGAAGATAAACTGTAACGAGTCACCTATAGCCTTTACGTTGTAAACTAGTTCTAAAGTATCAGAAGACATTAAAATGTTGGAAATAGAATTATTGTAGATTTTTAATTGCAAGGGAAAGCTGAATAATAATAATAAATAAAACTTGGTTGAATAGTGAAAATACATATATAATTTAATTGAAATTACTAACATCATTAAGAATTTAAATATTTTATCTGAAGAGGTTATATTTATAGATTTATTCCAAATCGGTCTATCTATATGAGCCCCCCCCCAGCTCAGTCAGCAGTAAGCTGTAAAGCTTAGTATGGTAATAAAATTTGATGTTTGATTGATATGGTGGGTAAAGCAGCATTGCACTGGAAAACAAAATTATTTCAGTAATTTCTAAAAGAAAAGTTCAGAAGTATTCCGTATTTATTTAATAAAGTATTAGCATTCACAGTAAACAGATTATTTTATCAAATCCAACAAATAAAGGTAAGATAATTAAACAGATGTCTGGCCAAAAGTAATTAAACAGTGGAGTAATGTAACTGCAGTCAATGCACAACTGTGTAATTATTACATTTGGCCACCCCTGTGTAAGAATATCAGTACATGAAGTAGCTTAATGAATTTCTTCCATTAATGATGACCTATTCACAATTACACATACTGTAGGTTTTAACAAAACTTGTACCTACCATCCTCTAGAGTTTGGGCACTATGGGAGTTACTTGGTGGGCCTTCTACGCTCTTGTAGAATGGAACAAGAAAAAATTCATACTTGGTGAATTTTCTCAGGTCAGTCAGTACATAAGAGGTTGCAGCACCATTCAAAACTGTGACCATGTTGTATTTTTGTGATCCACCACTAGTGTCACGAAATCGAATGTAGAAGCCTTCAACATACCTCAGATTACCCTGAATCTATAGACAGAACTTATGTGTCACAATTTATATCATTAAAGCATTTTAAAACTACATTTAGAAAACATACCTCAGATTACCCTGAATCTATAGACAGAACTTATGTGTCACAATTTATATCATTAAAGCATTTTAAAACTACATTTAGAAAACATACCTCAGATTACCCTGAATCTATAGACAG
>NW_013672065.1:22543-23433 GCF_000517525.1 Limulus polyphemus | reverse complement strand
GAAAACATACCTCAGATTACCCTGAATCTATAGACAGAACTTATGTGTCACAATTTATATCATTAAAGCATTTTAAAACTACATTTAGAAAACATACCTCAGATTACCCTGAATCTATAGACAGAACTTGTGTCACAATTTATATCATTAAAGCATTTTAAAACTACATTTAGAAATCCTGATGCCACTGTTTAAATATACTATCTTTTACAAAGACTTCCACATGAAAGTTTTACACCTGAACATTATTCAAAAAACTAGCCATAAATGAGTATTTCTTAAACCACAAATAAAAAAAACATTTCCATAACTTGAATAGCTGTTTTTTCATTGTCATTTTGTGCAAGTGTTAATAAAGACTTTGAGATCTTATGTTTCATCAAACAGAAATGAAATAAGAAACTTGCTGATCTAATATTACAAATTTGACAAAGATCAGAAAAGCAGTAAGCTCGTATTTCTAATAGCAGATTCCATGCTTTAATTAAGGTCATAAAGGAAAAAAAGAAAGACAAGAAATGATCCAGTATTGTACTAGCAAGTTGTCATATTTTAACAAAGATCAGATCAAAAATGATCCAGTATTGTACTAGCAAGTTGTCATGTTTTAACAAAAATCAGATCATAAATGATCCAGTATTGTACTTGCAAGTTGTCATGTTTTAACAAAAATCAGATCAAAAATGATCCAGTATTGTACTAGCAAGTTGTCATGTTTTAACAAAAATCAGATCAAAAATGATCCAGTATTGTACTAGCAAGTTGTCATATTTTAACAAAGATCAGATCAAAAATGATCCAGTATTGTACTAGCAAGTTGTCATGTTTTAACAAAAATCAGATCAAAAATCAGTTAAAGCTTGGAATGGTCTAAACACGTAAATACACCA
>NW_013672065.1:10957-21648 GCF_000517525.1 Limulus polyphemus | reverse complement strand
AAGATAATTAAAAGCTCAGTTGCATAATTAAAGGTATCTATTCAAGCTAAGACTAAATATAGAATACTTATCGTGAAAAAGTTCTTAGTTAAAATCTTAAATCAGGTTAAACTTACCAAGAGTGCGCACAACATCAGAAACCTCACTCGGGACACTTAACCCATGGGAATTCTCCGCCCGCACTAAGAAAACATAACGAGAATCTGGCCTGAGGTTGTTCACAACAAAGGTTTCCCCTTTCACACGATGTGCTGCAACCATCCAGCCACTTTGCAAGTCACTACTGTAGTATTCAACTAACATAAATCAAGGAAATATAAGAATGTTAAACATAATGACATGCAGAATCCATATTAAGTAAACTGTCACCATTCTCAAAACAGTATCTACTTTTCAAAACCAACAAAAGATGAAAAAACAGATCTTAAAAGAGACAGCTGCTATTGACGAGCTGCAACTGTACTGATTAAAGAACAACCATAACCAATGTTCTACTTTAGTGAAATTTACTCATACTACAGTTGATAACATCTTAAAGATATATCATTGTCGACAGATGTCACTTCACCAGGGAGTACAGTGATTATCACAAGCACATGTGATGCAACTGAGAGGTAAAAGACTGACAGCTCCATATACAAGTTCTATGTTAGGAATTAGATTGAGGTCTTAATGTACATGTAAGTTAGTTGGTAGAACATCAATTTCAAAATGCTCAGGGGGGGGGATCAAGCCAATGACAGCGCATATTGATTTTCATCTAGTCCAAACTATTACAGTACACACGAGTGTGCAAAAAAAGAAGAATGTTGAAACAAACATCTCTGATCAAATTAATTAACTCGGAAATATAACAGTTGAGCTAAATGTTATAATGTATACGAGTGACTTTCACAAGACGATGCATTATAGAAAGACGTAGCAAAAACACCCATGTTAATACAGCACTATGAATCATCAATAAAGAGTATACAATTATAATCTTGTTTTAAACTTTTTGTTTTGAAAATAACCAAAACTTAAAAGTTATGGCAGTCCTCAACTGATTTACAGATCTGGTTTTTATCCGTAAGCTACCATTTCTACCTACATAATTGTATTTGTCATTTGAACAGTTGTGACATTTGATTGTAGATTATAGCTTTCCCATTTTATAAATCAGTTCAAATTACAGTAATATCTTTTTAAACAATCTTATGGGATATTATACTATTAATTGATAAAATTTAAATTGAACTAAATATTAAATCTGTTCTGTGTAACACAATAATGATGAACTTGACCAACTTCAAATGTATAGTAATAATGATGAATTGACCAACTTCAAATGTATAGTAATAACGATGAACTTGACCAACTTCAAATGTATAGTAATAACGATGAACTTGACCAACTTCAAATGTATAGTAATAACGATGAACTTGACCAACTTCAAATGTATAGTAATAACGATGAACTTGACCAACTTCAAATGTATAGTAATAACGATGAACTTGACCAACTTCAAATGTATAGTAATAACGATGAACCAACTTCAAATGTATAGTAATAATGATGAATGTGACCAACTTCAAATACATTTTTTTTCTGTCTACATGATGTTTTAAATAGATTGTGACCTTTTACTTAACCTAATGTCTAGAAACTCTAAGGGAACCAACCTGTATAACCAATCAGGGGTGATTCACCAAGTTTTGAGCTCCGTTGCCATCTCAGCGTGACTGCCGTCTCTGTTACATTGATAGCAGTTGGTTTGCCAGGAGGACCAGGGAAGGTTGATGGGTCAAACATTCGATGGAAAATGGCATTTGGGTTCAGAGGGGCTTAAGAACATTAATTACAAACATTAATTTATTTTAAATACTCATCCTGCAGAAAGTAAAAGTTGGAGACAAATTAAAAAAAAGCAAAAATTTAATAAATACAAATATTTTGTTCAAATAATATCCTTGACAGTAGATATTTTCATACTCTGAAAGTTATGTACAGATTTAGACAGATCAAAAACTAACAAATGGATAAAAATGATAGTCGCATTTAATCAGTTTTCAGATAATCGTTCAAACTCCTCTAGATCTTCAAACATAGTAAACAGTTACAACATTATTTCACATACTTAACTAACAACAATCAACTATAATATATTCAATACAAAACAAAAAATGATGTATGGCCTTTCAGCTCTTTTAAGTTCATAATTTCTTTATTATTTATTAAATAACTACCTCTACACAACTTATAGTAATCAAGTGATTTGTATAAAGGCCTTTCCAAATGTTACATTTAACATTTGAGAGATAACATGGGACCCTTTGGTCCATCATGGTTACTTCATTCATTTTATCACACACTCATCTGCCTTTATCCAGTCCTAACTCCCCAAGCACTCATCACACCTTCATTTGAACTCCCCCAACCCAGTTGTGTATACTACGTCTAAAGGCAATCTATTCCAAGACTGACCACCCTGTTCAAAAAAATTAAACTGCCTAATGTGTAGACCACTTTTATTCTGCCAAATCTTGAACTTATGTTCCCTAGTCCTACAATTTTACAACTAAACACACAAAAAAAGAAGATGCATCAATCCTATCTATTCCGTTTATAATTTTAAACACTTCAATAAGATCCCCTCTAATCCTTCTTTTCTCAAGAGAAAATAATTCAAATGAACTTGACTTGTCCACGTATGACAACTCCTCCATCCCAGGAATCAACCCAGTAATCCCTCATTTGAGCCATTTCCGACTGTCCACGTATGACAACCCCTCCATCCCAGGAATCAACCCAGTAATCCCTCATTTCAACCATTTCCGACTGTCCACGTATGACAGCCCCTCCATCCCAGGAATCAACCCAGTAATCCCTCATTTGAACCATTTCCGACAACTCATTGTCATTCTTAAAATAAAGGACCAAAGACTGAACACGATACTCTAAGTGAGTCATAACCGAAGATTTGTACAACTAAATCATAACCTTCTATGACTTGTATTCAGTATTTTTGTACATACAACTCAAAATCCTACTTGCTTTTCAATTAGCAACAGCACAATAGGCTGATCAGACAAAACACCAAGATCCCCTTCCTTCCATATTAATATCCACCAAGGTGATAATTATAGTTTAAATTATGGTAGCTGATATGCTTTACACCTTACACTTAAAATAATTAAATACCATCTTTTATTTGACCAATGCACCAAATGATACAAATCTCTCTGCAAAACAAAACACCTTCCTCACAGCCAACTACAACCAACACTTTATAAATACCATCTTTTATTGACCAATGCACCAAATGATACAAATCCCTCTGCAAAACAAAACACCTTCCTCACAGCCAACTACAACCAACACTTTATAAATACCATCTTTTATTTGACCAATGCACCAAATGATACAAATCCCTCTGCAAAACAAAACACCTTCCTCACAGCCAACTACAACCAACACTTTAATATCATCAGCACATTTGACCATCCCCTTATTAATACTGTCCATGTATACTGAGAACAGTAAGGGTTCCAACCAAGGCCCCAGAGGTACCCCACTTGCAACTACAATCCAGTCTGATTGAACTCCATTTATTACAGTCTTCCTCTCCTTTAACTAACCCCTAATCCTCCACACCCACAGAGATAACTTTACTTATTACTAGTCATTTATATTGCACCTTGCCAAAAGGCTTCTGAAAATCTAGGTATACCAAATCCACACCATTACCCTCATCAATAGAAGTGGTGATATCTTTGAAGAAGGTCAAAAGATTCATAAGACAAGAGTTTTCCCTTGTGAAATCATGTTGGCTGTCCTGCAAAATTGTAAACTTTGTTAAGTGGCTTTGCAAAACATTTTTAATCAGTTTATCCAAACCTTTGACCACCATAAGAATAAGATTAATTTTCCTGTAATTATCACTACAATGCTCGTCACCTCCCTGAAAAATACATATCCAGCTTCCAGTCTTCTGGAACATGCCTATTACTCAAAGACTCACAAAATATTTTAGTAATGGGTTTATTTATGCAATCCTTAACTTATATTAATATCCTCAGAAAATATTATCTGGCTCAGGAGACAATTTTTTTAATTTTCTAGTTTTTCTTTAACAATCTCATAGCTAATATTAAGTTCCTTTACATCTATCATATTTACTAATATTAATTTCTCAGGATTTGGAATTCTTTTCATATATTATATGGTGAAAACTGAAGAAAATTTAAGCAACTCAATCACCTCGTAATCTTCTGTAACAACAAGGTTGTGTAGAGATTAATTCTTAAAATTCATGTTATGAAAAAGTTTGAGCATGCTCTTTAGTTACTTACATTCAACAGACAAAGAGGCACTCCAAGATGTCTCTCCACTTTCACTGGAAGCAGTACATGTGTACATCCCAGAGTCGAGTGGTTGTAGGTCTAAAAGATCATTGTTAGTTTTGATTAGCTGTACAACATAACTGTCCAATGGCAATATTGTATAATTCATACTTCTTAAGAAGCTTGATATCTGGTAGAAAATTAAAGTATATTATTTCTAATAATTTTGCACTATTTACATTCAATTACACAAAGATAGATATATTCAATATTTTCCATTTTCAAGTGATTTAGTTAAATAATTAAATACTTATTTACGAGCCTTAAAAGCTTAATTTGCTTTTCAAGGTTCAGAAAAACTGCATATTTAAAGATCACAGCATGTGCTACACAAGCATAAATTTATCAGTGGATAAAAATAACACTGACACTTAATATTTTAAAGGAACATATTAAAATGTTTTGCCATTCTACAAACAAACATTAGTTTGTTCGTTGAATTTCACACAAAGCTACTCGAGGACTATCTATGCTAGCTGTCAGTTGGTACAATATAAAAATAAACATTGTGGAACCCATAAAAATAAAACCAACTGTACTGCAAGATCACATTGAAACTGTATTTGTTTTTCCTGTGGCATCATTGAGAATTGTAATTAAAAGTGAATTAATTCATTAATTCACTCATCAATTAGTATGATAGTTATATCTATCGAATTATGACACTTCAGCAAAAAAATTCATACTCAAAATTACTTCCAGAGAAAACAGAGTATAAAGTGACTTTGAGACAACTATCACATGTGTGAGAAGAGATTAAATATTAATTTTTTAAAAAAAAGAGAGATTAAAAACACTCCAAATTATTAATTATGCAAGAACCATTAGTCAATTATTTTGTGTAAGAAAACAAAATATTGTAAAAACAGATTTTTCAACTCTTGAATAGTTTTTATCAATTTTTTTACTTGCCACCTTAATTTAAGTGAAGAACATTATAAGTGGTTATCTCAATCTACTAACCATCAATCTGTAGAGTCCCACTGTCTAGAACAGAAAACCTTGGATTATTAATGTCAACAGCAGCTGACTTAAAAAACCACTGGATAGCAGGAGATGGAACTCCTTCAGCTTCACATGGCAACATGGCCATGGTATTCTGGGGTAGGGTTTGGTTAGCAGATCCCAACCGAATAATTGGAGGAGGTAGATCTGCTACAGCTTCAAATATATATATGATCATAGTCACGTTAAAAAAAAATTCAAATCATTCTAAACAAAAACACTGAAGTTATTTAGAATGTTGTTTATAACTAGAAATCTTATTTCAGAGTATGAGTGTATGAAGCCAAGATATAGAACATTCACTTAGTACATTCTAACATTGAAAAACCTAAAACTAAACTGATTCATACTTCTATTCCTTCTGATTTATCCACAGATCATTATGTTAAAGTGTCAGAAACATCTGAAACTTCCGATGAAACAACATAATTATCTAATTTCAACCAATTCTTTAACATTGTAAGAAGAAAAGATTTTTTGGAATTATTGAAAAGTACAATCTATGAAAGAAGATTTCACTAGTCATAAGTAAAGAGTTAGGTAGGCATAAAGATCACAAATGAGACTTCTGGAATCTCCCAATAAATTGTTGAACATGAACATAACATTTCTAAGTTCCATTTGTAACGCTTTTGTTTTTTTAAATTAAAAAAATTATTCTTATGTACATGTAAAACTAGCTTTTATAAAAAGTTTTGTTTTATGAAGAATATAATTTTAATTCCTTACCAGTGACATCCAGGTGAGCCTTTGTCATTGTTGACTCTACCACAGATAAAGCCGAGCATACATAATAGCCCTTGTCTTCTTTGATGACACCAGAAATTATAAGAGTTCCTTGTGATGTAACTGAAAATCGACCATATGAGTTGCCCGGAAACATAAGCGCCTAAAATTCATTAAAAAAATAATTTGTGTCATGTCAAAGCATAATTTATCTGCTAATGTGAATGTGTAACGAATCACTTATGTGAAGTAATACTAATAAACATGCTTGCAGCAATAGACAAATAGAGTAAGGGTTGATAATAAAAGAGTTAACAGTAACATACTGTACCAGACAAAGTTTTTATACTTAGTTAACAACCACTAGCCACCATGACCGCTTCCTATTTTTTGTGAAAGAAATATTCAGTTCAGTTATAATCGTGTCTTACCTGGTTACCTTCCTTTGTCCAAAATACAGAAGGGGGCGGATTTCCAGTGGCCACACACTCAAACTTGGCAATTCCATTTAGGCCAACTCGTTGATTTTTCGGTCTCACAGCAAAAGATGGTCGAGCTAAGATAACAACGTCTTTAGATTAGGGTAAACTTCATAAGTACAGGTCTTTGAGTTTTCACCACAATAGTAAGTAGAACCCTAGCAAACCTCGTTATGTTAACTTAAAGCTACGTTCACACTGTGGGAACTGTTTCCAAACTTATGGTAAACATATAAAAAAAAAATCATAATTGTAAACAATTTATTATTATAAGTTAAGTCGGAATCCTTTTGGTTAATCACTTGAATGTGTGCGTATTAATACATATTTTTCACGAAAAAAATATCCTAAGGTTTACTTTATAATAAAGTTACTAAAACTATATATAATATGTTGAAAATATGTCAGTAATTTTTCATCCCTCCTCATAAACTTCATGAGTTAATTTCAATATAAAAAAAGGAAAGGGAATTCTGACATTCACATCAGTAACTTTTGATAAATATCCTTAAGGATATTATTATTGATAACTTTTTTCACACCATTTTGAATTTTCAGTAAGCATTTAGATTTTTTTCTGGTATTTAGTATAAATCTCAAGAGTAAACAGTTGTAATAATTAACATTAACTGAAAAATGTGTTGCGAAAATCATGCTATATCATGGCCAAGGCCTCATTAAAACAAATAATAAAAACATTTTGAAAATATAAGGATAATGTAGGGATGACAATGCCAAAAGTACAGAAACATGTTAGGGATTAATACACCAAAGCATACAAAAATCCCTACATAAGTAGCCAAATCTTTCCAAAAAAAAGCTTTTATCCACAACTAAATGTTAAATTCCTCTCATTTGCATGGATTCAGGTTTGAATAAATTTATTAAACTGAATAGTGCTATAATGTCTTACAATGGCTACTTCCCATAAGCTTGTAAAATTGGCTCAGTGACTACTTATGTAAGGATTTTTGTATGGTTTTGTGTATTCATTCCTATATTGTTTGTATACTTTTGGGTATTGCCATCCCTACAACGTCCTTATTTTTGTTTCAAAATGTTTTTATTACTTGTTTGCCCTCTTTTCTTGAACAATTTCATTGAAGTCGGTTGATAAGTGAACATTTGTTTTATTTTTATAATTAAATGGTAATATATATTTGTTTCCCCCTCTTTTAAAAAAACAAACAATATCAATGAATATTAATAAATGGCAGTCGCTACGAAGGCAACAGTTTTAGCCTGACGTGATGAGTTGTCTTGATGGACATCATGTGTTGAAGTTGATGAAACGCTATACTGCTTTTGCACTTCTCATGTTAAAATTTAACATTCTAGTGTGTAAATTATCTCAACAACTTCAAGCATTGGTGAGCTAGTCCTGTTGACTCCAGAATCAGAATATTCAGCAGAACATTTGGCTCTTACGTCTCTCTCCGGTTCTCTATTTTAGCAATGTGTTTGGCTAAACTGAGGGTCTTAATAAATTTTGAAAATCTCGAAAACCTAAGTGAGATGTTTATAAAAGCCTCTTTCATTGTTATAAGAGAGCTTTGAGACAACGATGAGTAATAAATAATATGCGCCGGCCGTTTTTTCCCGGCCCATCCATACATACTAAACACTACCGTGCTTAGTGATAAATTGCTTCACCCATAACTTTGTCCGAACGCTTTATTGCAAACTAGTCCAAATATTTTGAAGTATTTCTAACTGAACATGTGTCACACAAGTTCAGAAACGTTTTGAATCAGATGTTAGCCAGATTTAATCCCATTAAATATGAATTTAGTTTCCTATTACACAGAAGTCCTTTGTTTGAATACATGGACCAAAATATGTCACAGAAGTTTAAAAGATATAGCAATATTCCAGAAGCTTCCATAAAGGTTTTATAATTATTTTCCTTAGGCAAAACCTATCCCATTCTCTAATACAAAACCTCATATCTTTTTTTTTTCCTTCTTACAATGAACAGTTAGAGTTGCTGATGCTGATGCTATGCCAAATGTATTCTCGGCTTCGCAGATGTAAAGTCCTTCATCCTCAGTTCTGACATGTGAAATTTTCAGACTTCTATCTTCTTGAATCTGAGCTCTAAAGGTGAGAATAAGAACAAGGGCGCATTGAAATATAGTAAGTATTACAGGAAAAACCTACAACTTATATTTGAAAGTTCGCTGAAAATAAAAAAAGTATAATTGTAACATTAAGTCAAACAAATATTTAATGAGCATTCCGGTTTTATTTATTTATTTTTGCATATTTCTATCTGAATTGTGATTTGTAAGTCAGTACTGGAATGGTAAAGTACATAATCGAATACTTGTAGCTTTGAATATTGTACCAAAGTATATATATATGTTAAGTTTTTCTAAAACCAACAAAGAGGTTATTAATATCTCTAATAAAATAATGTTAAGTTTTCCTAAAACCAACAAAGAGGTTATTAGTATCTCTAATAAAATAACTATGAAAAATTATAAATTGATTTGGAACCTAACTCACTGAAAAAAGCAAGATTATGGTCAGTCAAAAGGGCAAATTATTCAGAGGCCCATGTCATAGTAGTATACTAATGGACAATACAATTTCTTCTTAAATCAGTGTTAAGATTTTCTAATGAATAATTGATAGTAGTTATTCAGTTTATTTTCCAAGCCAATCGTTATTATGGAGTATTTATTAATTGACAATGTAACTTCGACCACCGTTAGCAAGTAGTGCAATATAGGTTAGGACGCTTGCCGATATGTGAAGACTTCTAGTTCGTAAAGCGACTCTTTAACATCTTTTTTCATGAAGTTAAGAGCCCTATATAATTCATTTGTGAGAGAAACTAACTATTTATATATATGGAAATCCTTTATTATCTTTTAATGAAAATTATTATTAATTGATACGAAGTATTTTATGTATGAAATCTTTCGTATCTATTATTCTATTTTTCCATATGTGTTAATTTTTAATTTAGTTCAGCACCGTGTAGCAAACGGGGAACAAAATCGTAGAATAATATTGATGTTTGTTTAAAAAAAAACGTCAGTAGTCAACAGAAAATGACGAAATAATTTTATACATGAACATTCTTATAGCAGAGCTCCTAAACAATCATAATTTATTTTAGTTGTTTCTGCTTATGGTGTCAAAAGTAGCCACTAGATGGCAATACAACCAACATGCTAAACCACTTCTAATCACAAAAGTATAAGATATATTATTTACAAGTGCGCTTTAATTAAAAGCGTTGAATTGTTGAATAATATTAATTAACTGAGCAAATAATGAAAGACATGTAACCAAAAACAGGTTTTTAAAATGCAACACACATAACACCAAAGTGATTAAAGCACCCTCTGATGCTTATTTAAGAAGTTATGTTAAAATAAATAATTTTGTTTTCGCACAAAGGCCTGTAGGTATGACCTAAACACGGCATATCAGGACTGTGAATCCGAGGATTCATGGTTCGTGACAAAACGCTAAAAAAAAAACACGTTCCACATATTGGGGCGGTGGGTGTGCTGTAACAGTGGTGGCAAAATTCAGAATATAATATAAGACAAGAGTACTGATTGCTACTGACGGACCAGCCTTCCCTCTAATCTATCAATTCAAAGTTAGGGACGGTCTTGTGCAGGTATCCTTTTTTTTTGTTGTTTTTTGTGGCTTTGCGCGAAATTCTGAAACACAAAGAAGTTTCCACACACATACATATACACATAATTTTGTTTAATGATTAATGAACTGTTTAGGAATTTTAGATGGCTGTTTTTTGCGCCATACAATTCTCAACTAAGACTTCTATTTTCGAATTTTAATTACAGTTATAGAATCCACACACTAAGCCTACAAATTATGTTTCAATTACCGAACAAATAAATAATTACGTTTAATTCTATATCAACTTTTTTCTTTTCGATTGTATTAACGAGAAACTTCGAAGAGAAAATATTCTGTTTAAAATACGAATTTATAGACAGTAATAAGCCCAACACAATGTTCTTCAATCACTTGTACTCCAATTAAGCAGTGTTGAATCCAGACCGATCCACGTGGGGATGAAACTGTGGGAATAAATTAAAATTCATCTTCGATA
>NW_013672065.1:2276-10040 GCF_000517525.1 Limulus polyphemus | reverse complement strand
CGTCTACTTTCCTTTTTGCTAAAAGCATTACTCAAATATGTAATACGAAATTTTCCTTTCTAGATTTGAACTTCAAAATATTAATGTTTAGGGGTAATTAAATAAACTGAATGATGTTTTCGTGAACAACATGATGATTTTGTGAATAAAAATACTATAAAAATACATTTTTATTATTATTGAAACATGTAAATTAAGAAAAAACGTTGTTTTTTTAAATTCCTATTGATCTTGATAGTCATTTTATTGTTTGTTTATCTTTTCTTTCTTTTTTTTGTATCACAGTTGGACTTTTCTGTTTAAAACACAGTCCAAGAATGGTTAAGAGTTGATCGATCAAACATGTCACACGGACTGTTTTTAACATGTGTTTAGCGTGAAACAATTCTAGGGCTAAAGATCCGACACATGTTTTGGAAAGGACTGTGTTTTTGGAACTACAGTTCACATGTCAAAGCCTTGTGTTCTTAGGGAAGGGAGAAGCCTGAGTCATTAGAAACTGGTTTAAAGCTAGAGAAGGTTTTAAATTTCACACCATTGACCTGCATATAGGTAATTTCTCAATCTTTCTGTTTCACGGATTTTATAGATGTTGTTTTGGATTTATTAAATACACGGTTTCAAAAAAAATGATTGATCTTAAAGAAACAGTTCAATGTATTTTTCAGCACCTGAGCACCAAAACACAGCAGTTCAACGTACTTCTCAACACTGGATCACAGAAACACGCCCCCCCAGTGGCACAGCGGTATGTCTGCGGACTTACAATGCTAAAATCCGGGTTTCGATACCCGTGGTGGGCAGAGCACAGATAGCCCATTGTGTAGGTTTGTGCTTAATTACAAACAAACAAACAAATCACAGAAACACAGCAGTTCAACGTATTTCTCAACAGTTGATCACAGAAACACAGCAGTTCAACGTATTTCTCAACACTTGATCACAGAAACACAGCATTTCAACGTATTTCTCAACACATGATCACAGAAACACAACAGTTCAACGTATTTCTCAACACTTGATCACAGAAACACAACAGTTCAACGTATTTCTCAACACTTGATCACAGAAACACAACAGTTCAACGTATTTCTCAACAGTTGATCACAGAAACACAACACTTCAACGTATTTCTCAACACATAAATGCCGAAAGATATAACCCTTTTAATTATTTTTTTTAACCACCCAGTAATATTTGTGAATACCCCCGATAAAACCTATAGTGGGTAAAAGTAAAATTGATAATAATAATAATTCAAACATACAGCGAGAGTTGATTTTGGTAGCCAGAATAAAGCGTGTTTAAACATAGAATATAAGATTTTGTCGTATAAGAGGGCACGTGATATAACCGCCACGATATCGCCTGGATACAAGTTATTGAGAAAACTGATACTTTGAAAAGCTGTAGCAACAGAGTGTGAAGAGGCGATAAAGCACGCACGTTAATCTCAAAGTAACAAAACAAAAATCTTGAAGAAGTGATGACAGAAGAAAAGCTCTGATAAACCACGATTCCATACTTCTTTGAATAGAATTCGCTTCTTTATCTCAGAAGCACGAGCACCGAGAATCGCGAACCAATGCGATGCTTCTGTTAAATTCGTGCCTAATGAAGTTTAGTAAATACACTTCAATCGATTTCTGTCTTGTGAACTAAGGGATCACAGGGCTTTCAGCACATGAAATATACAAAAATAGAGTAAAAATTCGGGTAAAGCAAGTAATTATTAAAAACAGTTTAGTGATCCATGGAAGTTCGCTCATTTAGACAATCCTGTTTTATTTCATTTCCTTGTGAAATGAGATTTACTAAACACTGACGATTTAGTCACAATTAATTCTCTACAAATACGGACAGGAATATAATTCTCAGCTCTTATCAGATACACAGCTGAACCCCATAGTGTACAAAGTGTTAAAAAATACAGCTTTGTGTTATGGTGGTGCATGTCATTGTAGTGCCCTTGTGTTTACGGTGGATATCACTGTAGTGCTCTTGTATTTACGGTGGATATCATTGTAGTACTCTTGTATTTACAGTGGATATCACTGTAGTGATCTTGTACCTACGGTGGATATCATTGTAGTGCTCTTGTGTTTACGGTGGATATCATTGTAGTACTCTTGTATTTACGGTGGATGTCATTGTAGTGCCCTTGTATTTACAGTGGATATCATTGTAGTGATCTTGTATTTACGGTGGATATCATTCTAGTGCTCTTGTGTTTACGGTGGATATCATTGTAGTGCCCTGGTTTTTACGGTGGATATCATTGTAGTGCCCTTGTATTTACGGTGGATATCATTGTAGTACTCTTGTATTTACGGTGGATGTCATTGTAGTGCCCTTGTATTTACAGTGGATATCATTGTAGTACTCTTGTATTTACGATGGATATCATTGTAGTGATCTTGTATTTACGGTAGATATCATTGTAGTACTCTTGTATTTACGGTGGATATCATTGTAGTGCTCTTGTATTTACGGTGGATATCATTCTAGTGCTCTTATATTTACGGTGGATATCATTGTAATACTCTTGTATTTACGGTGGATATCATTGTAATGATCTTGTATTTACGGTAGATATCATTGTAGTACTCTTGTATTTACGGTGGATATCATTGTAGTGCTCTTGTATTTACGGTGGATATCATTCTAGTGCTCTTATATTTACGGTGGATATCATTGTAGCGCCCTTGTGTTTATTGCGTCATTATAATTTACCAATCAAGAGATTGTTATAGTTTCTCTAAATGCATGATAATATTTATATTAAATTTATGTATTATAAATGACATTGCTTACAGGCTTATTATTCTAATACGTAAAACTGTTACGGATGAGGAATTTTTACACATTAAAATAAATAAATAAATATATATATATATACGATCAACATCGAATTTCATACCACGGACAGTTAAGATGGCTGTCGAAGACTTGCGAACGCTTACTGTATTCTGTGCAACGCACGTATACTGTCCCTCATCATCCTCTCGTATGTCTTCAATCAGTAGATTTCCAGGGCCTATTAAACGAACGCGACCAGCTTCATCATCGAGAGGACGGCCATTTTTTTCCCAGGTGACTGTAGGGTCAGGGTGGCCGCGAGGTGGCGTACACTCTAGAGTTGCTGAGTCTCCTCTGGCTACTTGCACGTCTTTTGGATTAGATCGAAAATCATCACGGAGAACTGGAAACAAAGAGGGATTGTTTACAGAAGTGACTCTAAACAATATTGTAACGAATAACGAAAAACTGATTTACATTGTAAAACGATACAAACTAAAGAAAATTTTAAGAAACCTTCCAAATAATTTATGAAATACTTTAATTTAGATAAATTAATGTTACTCGGACAAAGCTATTGTTTGTTTCAGTAAGAATTCCCGATAATTTTCTTACTGATGTGAAATATCTTCTGGTAAAGAGTAATATCCTACTTTTATGGATATCTCTGGTTTTTATTTTGAATAATTACGGAGCTGAGATATCCAGGAACTTGGATAATCAGTGACAACCGTAACTGAAATAAAAAGAAATACAAACTATTTCACAATGATCTTGACTAGGCAAAGTAATACACAATGGCATGAAGAAACGTGGTTAACAAATAGTTGATTTGTTATTATTGTGTATTATTAGCTGTATAGAGAAACCTGGTTAACAAACAGTTGATTTGTAGTTATTATGTATTAGTAGCTGTATAGAGAAACCGACAACATTTTCCGAACCATGAATCCTCCTTGAATTCACAGTTCGAGAACATTAACAAGTAGACCACATCCTGTCACAAATAGAAGTGCTTCTGTCATGTATTACGAAGTCCCTTCTACAAGTCCACACTTTGAAACAAGTAAAAACTAATTATTAAAGTGTGCGCACTAACGTAAAACTTTAAGAAATCTTGTAGATAATTAGATATTAAGCTGATTTGGCTCTACCAAAATAATATATGTGTGTGTGTGTGTGTAGTAAGACAAACTACCATACAAATGAAACTAAATACGCTAGCTGTCCCTAATTTAGCAGTTCAAGACTAGAGGGAAGGCAGCTAGTCATCACCATCCAACGCCAACTTGTGGGCTACTCTTTTACCAACGAATATTGGGATTGACCGTCACTTTTTAACGCCCCCACGGCTGAAAGGGTGAGTATGTTTGGTGGGACGAGGATTCGAACTCGCGATCCGCAGATTGCGAGTAGAGAGACCTAACCACCTGGCCATGACGGGTCCCCTTAACGCGTCAGAGAGTTTCGATACCCGTGGTGGGCAGAGCACAGATAGCCCATTGTGTAGCTTTGTGCTTAACTTCCAACAAACAAACCTTTTCTTGGTTAAGAAGACGGTCATGTAATTAATAACTCTTAGTCAAAAATAAAGTTTACGATAAAAAAAAATAGGAAAATTATTAAGGACCTTGAGGCGAAAATCTTGAATTTTTAAAGGATATCAATCATTTATCAAATATATATTCCACTAGTTGATACTCAGGCTCTAATTTGGACAATTCGCATTTTACTTTCAGGAGAAGAAAACTGAAATTCAAGTAATTTTAAAGTTCTTGTTTAGATGAAACAAGAATCAACTGTTTTTAAATTACTCTCAATACTTGTGCTACGAGAAAAAAAGAAAAGAAAATTAAAGTGGCCTTTGAGATATGGTCAAACAAGAAGAAAAAATGATTCAATGCATTTGTATATATATATATTGTTTTGCTCACAACATAACGTGTTATGAAAAACATTTAGACGTAACAACGTTGTTCATAAACATGAATCAAGAACGCGGACTGTTTATTCTCAAATAATTATTATGAAACATTTTACTTGTTTTGTCTGCTTTCTATCTTTTAGCATTTGTTTATTATTTGGTTTTCGATGTAGATGGCGCCAAATTTCGTTTATGGTGTTATACTTATGGACATGAATATGTTGGTCAACAACGTACTTGGTAGAACTTAACCAATTAGAGCCTTGGACGTAAGCCTACTTAAGTATTAGAACAATTAAAAGCCTTTTCAAAGCACTTAAGTTTACAGCATTCCACATTTATGTTTGTTCCAGTGATTCCAAAAGCACGTATAAAATGACAAAGGGGGCATCTCAAAACTTTTCCTATGATATCTAAAATGAACGGTATCTTTCTATGCCTTGCACCCCTCCCTTTAAGCTCTACTCTGTCAGTACACCAGGCCACGCTACAACGGTTTGTGGTGCAAGAAGGAATGTATGGATTAAGGGAGCCTCTTAAAACATTTCCAATGGTGCCTCAAATGAACGATATCTTCCTAAGCCTTGCATCTTTCCCTTTAAGCTCTATCAGGCCACATCACAATGGTCTGTTATTATAAAAAAAAACGTATAGAGATTTTCCATGATTCCTGAAATGAGCAATACTTCCTCAGTCTTGTACTCATGAGATCATATCAAAACAGCCTGTGCCTAGTGTTAGCAAATAATTTCAAAGGCAACATTTGAGAGTTTAATGACCTTTTTATGATGCAAATTAATTTCATATAACCATATGTAATTAACTAATGATAAAAAAACATTCACTTCTTACTGCAACTTTAAAATGCTTATAAAAATGTTTACAGATTATTTTAAATATTGAATTGCTTATATTTTGCATGCGAATTTAGTTTTAAAACTTCACTGTCTTTAAAAGGTGTTTTACTAATTTGGATCAAAGAAATAGATCTTGACGTTTCGTGCTTTTTTTTTAATCATATATTTTTAAATTTAAAGAACCTACACGTCTCAAGTCAACGTTTCGTTCTTTTTTATTAATCATATATTTTTAAATTTAAAGAACCTACACGTCTCAAGTCAATTTAATTACCTCTGTATTCGTGAACCTCGAACCTCGTGAATTCTCTGCAAAGAATTTTGTGATGATTGTATTCAAATAAAAACTTACTCATTCTAGAGTATCACGTTTCCATCTGTGTTTAATCTTTCGTCACTCATTCCTTTCCAAATCTTTGTTTCGGTCTTACATCAAACTATTTATATTTTTAAAACCTGTAAACGTATATATTTTTTTTCCCAAGGTGCACCAGTAATTCAGACAAGAAGTGATTAGTATTTAGCGACTAACTCTCGTATAAATGTCACATTAACAAAAGTTCTCTTTCATCATAAACCAAAAAATAAAAACACGTGACACACAACATCTTAGTGACGCCTTAATTTCAAAGGTATCATGTAATTACATCAAGTCATGTGTGTTTGAGTCAATGTAAACATCTCAAATCTAAAAGAGAAGTAACTTTGACCTTCAAAGTTAAAAACAAACAAACAAAAACATGACAAGATTACTAATTAAATGTGCCATGGTTCACTACTTTTGCTGAGTTTTGATATCATTTTGTTTTTGTAAATTACGTGTCGGCTAAAAATATAAGGTTTTCTCTCTTTCTGGACGATGGTCAGGTGGCTTGAGCGCTCGACTCGTAACCCGAGGGTCGCGGGTTCAAATACCTGTCCCACCAAACATGCTCGTCCTTTCAGCCGAGGGGGCATTATAATGTGCGGTCAATCCCACTATTCGTTGATAAAAGAGTAGCCCAAGAGTTGGTGGTGGGTGGTCATGACTAGCTGCCTTCCCTCTAGTCTTACACTGCTAAATTAGGGACGGCTAACGCAGATAGCCCTCATGTAGCTTTGCGCGAAATTAAAAAAAAACAACAAAAAACAATCTACGCTTCCAGTTGTGTCAGCAAATCCTGTCATTCGGTTCAAGGCCAGACAAAGCCCTTGATTGGCTCCTTGGAAAAAAAAACTAGTTACCGCATTTTTTGTGTAAACCGTTTACTCAATTTTAAATACACACATTTATTTTTATTTGACACTAACCTCTGTATTATACATCAAGATTTAAGAAGTATAATGATTTTCAGCCCCTAAAAAAGGAAGAAAGAAAAGGTTTAGCTTATTAAGAAAATGGCGTATATTTTGAATTATTTTCTTCAGCCTGGAATTAAAAATACATTTAAGTCGTACCTATTAAAACAACGTGTCTATCTATCAATCGCGTTAATTTCAATTTTCCTAATGCAACAAAGAAACAAACGTTATTTTTGTTGTTTTTTTTCCCCAGGAAACTTTAAAATCCATTTGCTAAACATGTATTGAGATACGTATAACTTTTTTTATTATATTTGATGTTTTCATCCTGATGCAATGATGTGGGCTAAGCGGCTAAGAGATCCCTAATTTAAAAATACTAACCAAGGTAACTTGTTAGCAGCGCCAGCCGCCTACACGTTTAGGCTACTCTCATCCGAATAACCAGATTGAGTGTCACTGAAACTTACCGACAGTTGAAAATGTGGTTCATGTTCAGTGGCACATCACGGGCTCAAACCTTGGAGATTTCGATCCAAAAACTGGTATGATAAACGCTAGGTGACACCAGATCCTAATTTTTATGCCTATATTTGTTTGAAAAGTTAAATGCGTTTTAGATCTAAATTAAAGTGTGTTTATGCAAATTAAAATAGTTTAACATTTCATTGTTTCTGTACTAATATAACAAACAAATAAGAGGTCAACTAAACCAGTAACACCAGTTAACCTATACACCTGTTACAGCTGGTCATATTATCTAACACAGTATTTCCCAAAGTGGGAGCCGTGGCCCCCCTGGGGACCGTGAAGCTTTTTCTGGGGGAGTGCCAAAAATGGGCCGAAAACAAAGATGCTGAATTAATTTCAATTCTAAATAAACAATAAGCCGATAAAAATTAT
>NW_013672065.1:0-1777 GCF_000517525.1 Limulus polyphemus | reverse complement strand
CTTTTTTTATTCACATTAAGGGAGCCTCAGACTAAAAGTGTTTGGGAACCACTGATCTAACAGTATTTTATAAAGCACGTGATGTCATGACCTTCTCAGCAAAGGACTGTGACTTTAATTTCTTTGAGGTGGGTGAACTTGGGTGTTTCCATTGCAAATTCTGCACTTTTGTCTCTGGGCCGAAGCGGTGAACCAACGTTTCATCTATAGTTACGAATGTATTGAAATCTTTGGAGTAATCGTTGGTTTTCAACAACTCGGATCCGTTTTTGCTAAGGT
Organism: Limulus polyphemus; assembly: GCF_000517525.1. NCBI lineage: Eukaryota > Metazoa > Arthropoda > Merostomata > Xiphosura > Limulidae > Limulus > Limulus polyphemus. Next base: position 1,498 of record NW_013672065.1, on the reverse strand, counting down.
GACAACATTTCCGGAACCATCTGGCACTTCCCTTACTCATATCCCAATTGTCTCTCAAAATGTTTGCTACAATATTCTTACCGATTCACACTTCCTCTGCTAACTTCCTAATGGTAATTATTCTATCATGTATAACCAAATTATGAACTTTATCTACAGTTTCTGTCGAATGACGACCTGATCTCGGATCATCTTCACGTGCTTAAACTTAGTACACCACTTTTTCACTGTTGAATATGCCGCAACACTCCCCCCCCCCTCTCCTAATGTTGCTTCCATTTCCTGGTGGATTTCTTGCGGTGTTATTTTCTTTTTAACAGAAAATTTGATCACGTCACAAAGTTCAATCTTCTCCGTGACGAGAAACCCAAACAAAACAACCCCCGTAAAAATAGCGAGTGAAACTGATAGATGAAATCGAGCAATATTTTATGCACTGCCAACCTCAGAACTGAACTTGAGAAAAGAAGCTCGCTAGAGGGAGGCTTGCTTCCCATTCACCTGATGTTTGTAATGAAAAGCTATCAATGCACTAAACGAAATATAAGCCTTCAGCTATGATTTGTCACCCTGCTAGCCTATAATGCCGCATTTAATCCCCTAGTATGTAAAACTGAACTAGCTCATCAGCTAGATGGGCTGTTAGCGTAAGTTTTTTAATCAGAGAACACGTAGAGTAATGAATGTTAACATCATTAGGATCTACAGAAATATGGTGTTTTGTAAGAAATACGCAGATCTAAGATATAAATGGATATTGATAAAGTGATAGCCTTTCCGCTAGAATTTCAGAATGTCTTTTTTTTTTCAGTTATAATGTCATTGTTTTGCTGCATTGCATAGTCACAAACGAATAAATTATACACAATAATTTAAAGCTTTATTATAAAGGAAACAAGAAATCTGAACAGCATTTTAAAAACACAATCATGTGTTTAATACAATCAATCAAATTCCCAATTATCTTACACCAATCGTATATTATAATATTGTATATTTATGTTATAAGGGTATATGTATGTGTATATATATGTAATTCAGAGCTCGAATATCAGAACGTATACATAATTAGTCACGAAAACCCAATCAATCAAATTCCCAATTATTTTACACCAGTCGTATATTACAATATTGTATATTTATGTTATAGGGGTATATGTATATATAATTCAGAGCTCGAATATCAGAACGTATACATAATTAGTCACGAAAACCTACATTCGTGTCTTCAAAGAAATTACATATATTCATTCGTGCTACAGACCTATAAAGTTTACTTTAAGAGCAGTTACTATAGAGAAAAAGCTGTTACCACAGAAACACTTTATCAGGATTGTATTGATATCATACGATGTATATACAATATGACATAAATTTTACAACATCGTAAACATAAATTATCCGCGGCTCGTTCCGTAATCATTCTGATCCGCTACAGTAACGTTCCTTAAAAGCATAACTAAAAACAGTAAATCATAAACATTCGTACACTTTAATA
>NW_013672064.1:50213-54015 GCF_000517525.1 Limulus polyphemus | reverse complement strand
CGATGTTGTATTGTTTGTTACTTGGTAACACTGACAAGCCGATGTTGTATTGTTTGTTACTTGGTAACACTGACAAGCTGATGTTGTATTCTTTGTTGCTTGGTAACACTGACAAGCTGATGTTGTATTGTTTGTTGCTTGGTAACACTGACAAGCCGATGTCGTATTCTTTGTTACTTGGTACACTGACAAGCCGATGTTTTATTGTTTGTTACTTGGCAACACTGACAAGCCGATGTCGTATTCTTTGTTACTTGGTAACACTGACAAGCCGATGTTGTATTGTTTGTTACTTGGTAACACTGACAAGCCGATGTTGTATTCTTTGTTACCAGGTGCCAGAACTTTTGGTTGGGATATCTTTCTTCCATGTAGAATGAAGAAACAAAACTAGCACGTGTCACGTGACTATTAACGTTGCTTAGAGGCTGTAACTGCGACTGTTACGGCTCCGTTTAGGAACACCTAGTTTATGGGTTATGACTGCTACTGTTATGCCCCTCGACACTTTCCTACGGCCCCCAGGCTGGGGATCCCTAGTTTAGGAGCAGTGAGTGCGGCTAGCTGACTGGAAGATGGAGCTTCTGAAATAGTTTTTTGAACAATAAAATTGCTGGGTAGGAAAGATGTCGCTAAATAAAGCCCTCCTCTGTTGAAACGTTACTATTAGAGTCTGTTGCCGTATCATGCCGTAACAAATAAGGTTTTCACCTGAACATCTCCCATTATACACACAGTGGACCAAACCGGCCAATTCAAAGATCCCAATGGCTCAGGCATAATCTTCCGTACTTTCGAAACGCGGGGACTAGGGGGTGGTGGTGGGGGGGGGGGAAGAAGGGTGAGGCAATCAGGCGGCAGTATCCTCTGCCCGTGACGGATACTCTTAAAAGAATAGCGGAGTCGACTGTTATTCCTATAACTTATCCATAGCTAAAAGTGAGTTGTGGTAACAACACGTCCCGAATTGAAAACCCTCGAATCCCCAGTCCGAAACACTCACCACTAAAGGCCTAACGTGGGATACTGAGACTGTTGGTAGAACTGTATTTATGGTGAATCGATACAACTTTTCAAACAACTGCTCGAATTTTTGATTTGAAAACAACTGTCTAAGAGATACTTTTAATCTTAACCTGTAAATTAATTACTGTAAATATCAAAACATTTCCAGATATTAATAATAATAATAACAGTTCAGTCTTGCCTAGGAGAAAAGATACAAGCACCACTAACAGTGCACGTATTTTGTGTTCTAATAATCTAATATTAAGTTAATTAACTTAAAAAAAAATTGTACCCCGCACTACTGAAGTATAAGATTGACCGAGAAAGCATTACATTATGAAACATGAATGAGTGAATGATGTATATGTGCACTGTTCAGTTGGACCGGTTCTGATTGTCGGTGAAATGATGTATATGTGCACTGTTAAGTTGGACCGGTTCTGATTGTCGGTGAATGATGTATATGTGCACTGTTAAGTTGGACCGGTTCTGATTGTCGGTGAATGATGTATATGTGCACTGTTAAGTTGGACCGCTTCTGACTGTCGAACCAACACATGCAGTTGAACACACTCCGCCCTTTCAGATGTGAAGTGTTAAAGGTGTGATAGTCAAATTCACCATTTTGTTACGTGTAGCCACATAGACATTGGGGTCGCTGATTGGTTGCCTTCCCTCTGATCGACAGCTTTGACTTGACCAATATCATTTTCACTTAAATCTCCTTGGAAATTTTCTCCAAAACGTACTCATGACACCCCTCCAAAACGTACTCATAACAACCCTCCAAAACTTACTCATAACACCAAAAGAAAACAAAATTGGTTACAAACTGGCACTGAGAATCACAAGGAAAAATTTCTCTAGGTAGATTAATAACGTTAAACAAAGTAACCGTTAATTTATATCAAGTTTATCAGCTTTTGGTTAACTTCTTATTCACTTAAAGCGTTGAAAATGTTTAATTTGTTTTGAATTTCGAGGACTATCTGTCCCTCATTTAGCAGTGAAAGACTAGAGGGAAGGCAGCTAGTCATCACCACCCACCGCCAACTCTTTTACCAACGAATAATGGGATTGAACGTAACATTATAGCGCCCCTACGGTTGAAAGGGCGAGCTTGTTTAGTGAGACGGGGATTCGAACCCGCGACCTGCAGATTGCGAATCGACCGCCCTAAACCTAACCACGTGGCCACGCCGGGGCCCGGAAAGGTTGGAACTTGTTTTATTGTTTTTATCTCTTTTCGTTTTGTTTGTTTGTTTTTTGTTAAGCGCAAAGTTTTACAATGGGCTTATCTGAGCTGTGACCATCACGGTAATCGAAACCCGGTTTTTAGTGTTATCAGTATTCAGACTGACCGCTGTGCCATTGGGAGGAATCCTTTTCGTAATAAACTACAGAAGGTCAAAAAACTAGATCGACAAAACTCTAATATTTTCTTTAAATCTCGCGTAAAAGTTAATTAAAAATATAACAGCTTGCTGAGATTTATTCGAAGAATTGGAAATAAATGATGACCGTTTTAGACACCTCAGAAAAATTCTCATTGAAAGCAAAATTATTACATTCGGGTGTAGAACCATAAAATAATTTAGCTACAGAAGGAAACATATAATTCTTTGACTAAAGGTTTCAGAAAACAAACAAACGAACACGTTTTACAAAGAGTTCTTTCACTCTCACAGTAGTTAAACTTTGTACCGCCAGGGATAGAATGAGGCGTCAGAAATTCGACAAAAAATAGAACAAACAAATGATCGAAATAGCTTAATGTCCATTCAATGTGAAACTATGTTAAGGGTTTAGTTGTAAAAAAAGGAAGCTCACTTTAATGGTACTCAGCACATGGAGACCCGTGGAAAAAAACAAGACAGAAAAAGTATGTCGTATGCTAAATATATGGACGGGAATCTAATATATTGATTGATCTCGGGAAGGACTGCACACGTACATCGAGGAGTTTTCATCCTGTCTCTTACCCAGTTTTTGAGCCTTAAGTGTACGATTAACAGCAGGGATCGCTATCTAGTTATTGTCTGCTTTTATCATCTTACGTGCCATAAAAAATGAACATAAAACGAGCTTCTTTAAATGAAAGATAAATAAATGAATTACATCTCGTACAACTAGTCGTATAAGCAAAACTGTAAGGAGATATTTGGTACGTATTTATTGGATTTTCCAAAAATGAAACTGTGACGAACACCATTAAGGTGTCGATGAAATAGTTAAAAGTGCTATCGATTGGCTCGAGCTCTAAAAGTCTATGTCAGTTTGCTGGGAACATTTTACTGTTAGCCATTTCATGCTGACTAGCTTAATCTTGAATGTTCACCATTGTTCATCTATGTTGACCTACTTAAACATTAATGTTCACAGTTGTTCATCCATGTGGACCAACTTAAACATTAATGTTCAGAGTTGTTCATCCATGTTGACCAACTTAAACATCAATGTTCACCGTTGTTCATCTGTCTTGACCAAATTAATCATTAATGTTCACCGTTGTTCATCTATGCTTGACCAATTAATCATTAATGTTCACCGTTGTTCATCTATGTTGACCAACTTAAACATCAATGTTCACAGTTGTTCATCTATGTTGACCAACCTAAACATCAATGTTCACTAAATTAATCATTAATGTTCACCGTTGTTCATCTATGTTGACCAAATTAAACATTAATGTTCACAGTTGTTCATCCATGTTGACCAACTTAAACATTAACGTTCACCGTTGTTCATCCATGTGGACCAACTTAAACATAATGTTCACCGTTGTCCATCTATG
>NW_013672064.1:45598-49387 GCF_000517525.1 Limulus polyphemus | reverse complement strand
AAAATCTTTGTTCCTTGGATTGAACTGTCTGTTTCACTAATGAGTTTCGACACGAGAAAATCTTTGTTCCTTGGATTGAACTGTCTGTTTCACTAATGAGTTTCGACACGAGAAAATCTTTGTTCCTTGGATTGAACTGTCTGTTTCACTGATGAGTTTCGACACGAGAAAATCTTTGTTCCTTGGATTGAACTGTCTGTTTCACTAAAGAGTTTTGACACGAGAAAATCTGGTTGTTTTTTCTACGGGGTTTCAGCAGCTGGAAGATCTTCCTGTTGATATTAATAAACAAAACTAAATAACTCATTCAGTTTTCAACACGTAAAAAACAACAAGTAAACATTACTTTAACATAATTATTCTGTAGATATTTGGTCAGATGTTTGGTATTTAGTATTTTTAACATGAATGGAACTTTATACTACACATGGGCCAAATGGTCAGCCCAGAGACACCAGAGAGGGCCTAATTAAGAAATGTTGAGAGAAAGAGGGCAACTAGTGAACAGCCCCCACCACACACACACTCCCAAGCAGCTACTCTTAACCGAATAAAGGGAATGAGTGTCATAGTTTGCGACGAGGATCCGGGCTCGCACCTGGAATCTTGCCGTCTGGCATGATAACCACTACAACATACCTGGAAAGGACGTTATGACAAACTGCGAAATCTTCAAAGATTAGAAACGTACAAACCTCGAGTGGTCAAAGTACCACAAAAATTCGCTAAAAGCCACAATATACCAAAGAATGAAATTATCAAACTGGAGTCCTTTGGTCAAATGTTTTCGCACCCTTGACTTTTATTTCCTGCTTAAAACGAATACTACTCTAGGTAGGAACAGAACTACAAGTACGTTAGAAATATTCACAAGCACATCGAGAAATTGTGTTGGAGTTGAAACGTGGAGAAAGTTTCAGAAAACACATTTGATGTTTAGTTGAAGAAGTCGCGAACATTGAAAAAATAACTGCAGAACCCGATGTCCACAACTCGTACTGAATTCGTCGCTCAAGACTTTCCCCATGACAATAGGCCCGGCATGGCCAGGTGGTTAGGGCGCTCGACTCGCAATCTGAGAGTCGCGGGATCGAATCCCCTTCCCACCAAACAAGCTCTCCCTTTCAGCCATGGGGGGGGGGGGGTATAATGTGACGGTCAATCCCACTATTCGTTGGTAAAAGAGTAGCCCAAGAGTTGGCGGTGGGTGGTGATGACTAGCTGCCTTCCCTCTAGTCTTACACTGCTAAATTAGGGACGGCTAGTTTTGCGCGAAATTAAAAAAACAACAACAAACAAACCCTGTATTTAGATGTATTCATTGTTGATCTGGATGTCTATTCATTAAATGTTTTTGTTTTCCTGTATCGTATGAGAATATATCTGAGGGTATCGGTACTGTAGAAAATATTTTCCTCCGTCCGCGAATTTGCATTCTAAACACACGTTGTCATCAGATACATATCTCATCATACCGAGAAGAATACGATATATCATTATTTCCCGAAGGACTGAAGCATTACCTTTTCACAAATCGTGATCAGGTTTCGTTTGTAGGGCCTTAAATCACTTCGAACTGAGAACATGGCGGTCTTCTTCTGATCGTGCAACGCCTTACCCAAGGGTCCCTCCGAGTCGATTACTCGAAGAATTACAACCTTAAGTGCTTGGGGTGCCTCATGGATTTGGTAAATGGAAAGTAGTTCTTAGCAGCCATGGTTATGATGTTTGTAAATGTGAACAAGTCATCTGAGTTATTGGAAAAAAACAACAACAAGAAAAACAAACAAACCAAAAACAACACACACACCAATATTTTTAGCTTTAGTGAAACTACTTTATATAATTCGAGACTTTTAGACTGATAATGCTTGGAAACGGCTTGAATGGATAATGAAGAAAAACTTTAATATAAGTTTAACAGAACACATAAATACTCAAGTCTTACGAAATGCAGGGAGCGAACCCCGAATTTTGCCGTTATAAACCCTGAAGATTACCATTGAGCCACCTGGGGAGTAAGTTAGAATTTGCTGTTAAGCAATAAGCCACACAACGAACTGTTCGTGGTGTCCCCACTGTAGGGAACGAACCCCTAATTCCACCGTTATAAGCCCTCAAGATTACCGCTGTACATAACCGCATCTAGGAAATCCCCCTTTTTTTGTATATCTATTATGTTAAAGTGACGACAACAAATCCAAATTTCTTTTCAATTTTTCTTATTGTTATGCTATACATAGCACAACCCTTTCATAATATAGAACAAGAACATATCTTTGTTTAGAAATATTCACAAATATGTTTCTTCACCATTTTAGCTTTGTTCTTTTTGTCGGATCCCTCGTGCTTTGGCAAATCTTAGCTTGTCTTAATTTTGACAATGCATAGTATAAACGGGCCTAATGGCTTGCGTTTTTTTTTGTTTTATTAATGGTTTGGTTGTTGTTATATAGTATTTTTGTATCACCAACTAGACAATATAAAGTTGCCTGAACTTTTGCAGAATCTTATGAAAATATATGCTTCGTCCAACGTGGCGAAATACTTCGTCAAAATATCGCTCGTATAGCACTGAAACTTGTGAACACGGCTGTTGATTCATACGTTAATACGTTAAACTTATGAACACGGCTGTTCTCTATTTTAGATTCTTTGAGTAAAAAATTGATGGTTTAGCTTTGGTAAAAAGTGGTTTAACTTTCTTCACTACTTCCGGTGTGCAATGGTAGCCGGTCAAGGGCTAGCCTGATTTTCCTGCTGAAATCACACCTTTCTTTATTTTACCAGTAAGATTCATCGCGATAAATATCAGGGTAAATCATCACACTGTAAATTCGTTACAACAAGAGGGTCAAGACTTTAAACCTATGTTGTCTTAGGCCACGAGGATGGCTAGAAGCAATGTGATTGAATATGTAGACCGTTTCCATGGTTGCAAAGAACTCTGTGCATAAGTTGAAATAAATAAATAACTAGTTTATGCATTTATTAAAGTTGAAAAGCAAGTAGGAACAAAAAACACGTGTGATTTTGTTTATCAAACCTGAAAGCACCTGGGATCACGTATGACGTATGCGTGTTTATCAAGCACGTAGGATAATAAAATATGAGAAACACCGATCACCAGTAATAAAACCCTGCGGATAGAAGCTAACGACTTGAATTATCTAACCTACATACTGCAAGTTGGTTCATAAAATAAGCGAGAAAATCCTATTAATATATGCATATTATAAATATCAAATATATCAGCAAATATTATTATAAAAGAAAACCAGAATAAAATGGATCACATTATCCTATTAGTATCTGAGCATCAAGAGGAATGGACCTCCTACTTGTAATTGACGTTATACCATCTCTGGCCAACGACGCACGAAATCACCTGTTTGCACGAAAAATGAAACCAAAACCATAATCCCATACCCGCTGATGTGGATGGAGATTGAGAAATAGATGTGATACGTGTTCGATAGGTTTCGCTCGCGCACTGTCTACTGTATGTGACTGCTTTACGTTTTTCTAATATACATTTTTTTTATTCGCTGATATTTAGAAAAAAATATGCAACTTTAAAAATGCAAACGATATGATGACAAAGTTAATTTTATGTCTTCCTAGTAAGCAGATTCGTGTTTTAAAAACTAACATTTAGTAACGGGAATTCTCACAAAAAAAAGAGCGCTGTCGTAACATGGAGGTTTAGGGTAACGGAACATTACCTCCAACTTGATAAATACACCAGTAGCTTCTTTTTGTATTTCTGAACTTTACCATCTATTCCTG
>NW_013672064.1:41904-44598 GCF_000517525.1 Limulus polyphemus | reverse complement strand
GCAAAATACACATCCAGTTTTCCAGAATAAAGTACAATTTGTAGATAAACCCAAATCTCGCTAAAAGTTAGAAAACATGTTAGTCAGATGCGTACAAATTACAAAAATCACTAAACGTATTTGCTCTTGTTGTTTAGCGCCAAGCTACACAATGGGCTATCTGTGCTTTGCCCATCATTGGTATCGAAATCCGAGTTTTTAGCGTTATAAGTCCTCATCTCATCCCCGACTCACCGTATCGTCTCATTAAATGTTTAAAGTCGCAAACTTGTGACGTCAAATTCTATCCTGTAGATCCAAAAAAAGGTTATTTTATTTCGTACGTAGGTTAGACCTATTTAGTCAACTTAACCCGAGTTGAGAATTGTCCAAACAAATGACAAGAAGCGCACTGAAGAATACGTTTCTAGTTACAAATTGTTTTAAACGTACAGCTCTGGCCCGAAAATGAAGCATTAATAGTGTGAATTAAGTCATTAATTATTCAATATAATATAAATACATGTTGTGAACAGTGATGAATTCTTAACTCTAGAACGCCAACATGGGGTCACTATGATCCCATACAACTTGGTGTTAATGAATGAAAATATGACGTTGGAATTCTAGGGTTGATACCCATGCAGCTTCGTTTCCCATACAATCAAAGCCAGTTTGTCGTAGCCTAATGGTAAACTTGTGAATTCAATGGATCGTGGTTCGCGTCCCGATGTTGCTAAAACGCGCTCCGTATTTTGGGGCCGTGGGCGAGATACAAAAGGGTAACGTAAGAGTAGCTCAAGAGTTGGCAGTGGGTGTTGTTGACTAGCTTCCTTCTATTCAGTCCGTCAGGGACGAGCATGCGCAGATAGTCCTCGAGTAGCTTTGCGAGAATATCGACAAGAAACAAAGAAACTAAACCGAATTACTTCAGCTGAGCAGGGGATAACATCTAAGAAACTCTTTTTTTTTTCACCTGTCATTATTTAGCAACAGTATTAGTGAAAGTATCTAACCATTATTGTTTGTTTTAGAGCAGGGAATCGAACCCCGCATTTTAGTGTTGCAAGTACATAAACTTACTCCTGTACCAGCGGGAGACATTTAAAAGTATCTATTGTCTTGCGAAGTCTAAAAATATATATAGAAAAAGAAAACAAGTATTACACTCGTATGTAACAGGCTGAGTACATGGGGTCTATACCTTTTGACTTAAATTTACATTCGGATATCTTAAGTGTAATTGTCAGTTCACGTACAGCATACAAAACATTCATAAACTCTGAAAAAATAAAGAGTTGGTAAAAATTCTAAACTTTTCTTGGCAACATTATTTTAACCCCTAATAAACAATAAAAAATAAGGCGAATAATGGAATTTCAACTATATAAATTCAATGTATAAAGCTATATGTATATATATATATATATATATATATTGTAGTACCGACAGTGACATATATACCACGTGACACTCTCTACAAAACCAACCATAATCCCCCAGGAAAAAAATTCTCAGTTTTGTTTTACAGCTTCTTCAACTCTGTCCACGTTCTCGAAAGAGTCTGATAAGACTTTGCTCACAGCGATCTCGGATGAAATCCCTCGTTCTTATTTTTGCCACGCCTACTGCCACGCGGATTAGAGTTTCGAGAAGTGCCTTGGGTGTCTCTTCTGGGTGTCATATAACCAAATATCGTCTTTACATTCAGTTTCAAAATCTCCTAACTATAGTTCAAAAGTTAAAGCAAAACATGAATTTATTAATTATTCGCTTTGTAGGTGGACAAGCCGCGAGAGTACTTACTTGTCTTTCTTGTAAACACAGCGTCCTGTTGACTTCATATTTCCTTTTGATAAATAATTATTTTTCTCGTTAAAATTACTACAGAAAAAGCCTATAAATTGGTTTATAAACTTTAAATAAAATAATAAAAACGTTTTTGCAGGATAAAACTTCTTGTTTTACATCACCATGAAAAGGTTTCATTGGTACATTAGTTTAGCAGGATAGTAACATTATTGCTTTCTATAAAGGAGACTTGAATTCAAACATAAATATTTCCTCTATAAAAAAAAAAAAATCCCTTCAGTCTAAATTACAACTAATCCCAAGCTATCTCCTTTTTTTTTTTGGATGCGTTTCGCTCTTAACGTAATTAGCTGTTATAGGAATCCTGTACCAAGTACTACTACGTTGATTATATCAGTTGCTTAACTCCACATAAACAGCCTGCACAACCTTGAATTGGGAGCCCAGGAAATTGAAGGGTTCTAAATTAAACGCCCGAAGACCGGCCAGGGTAAGTAATAATTGTATGGGAAATTACAAAACATTATTTAAAACACCCTTTTCAATTTACGTATGCTAGAAAATCAAATAGCAATGGTTTTAAGTAAGTTCGGAGATAACCTGTTATCCATCAAACATAAGCTCACATTATATGTGGTAAACATGATACCACTAACAGCTGGGAACTGTAGATCTGATAATCTAATACAACTAACAGCTGGGAACTGTAGCTCTGATCATCTAATACATCTAACAGCTGGGAACTGTAGCTCTGATCATCTAATACAACTAACAGCTGGGAACTGTAGCCCTGATCATCTCATACCACTAACAGCTGGGAACTGTAGCTCTGATAATCTAATACAACTAACAGCTGGGAACTGTAGCTCTGATCATCTAATACATCTAACAGCTGGGAACTGT
>NW_013672064.1:36094-40953 GCF_000517525.1 Limulus polyphemus | reverse complement strand
ACAACTAACAGCTAGGACCTGTAGGTCTGATAATCTAATACAACTAACAGCTTGGAACTGTAGCTCTCATAATCTAATACAACTAACAGCTGGGAACTGTAGCTCTGATAATCTAATACAACTAACAGCTGGGAACTGTAGCTCTGATCATCTAATCCCACTATTAACCGTAGTTCTCAGCTGCTAGCAATGTAAGGAAACACGGTATCTACGGAGCACAAAGATTCATCCAAGTTTTATAAAACCAAGAAATCAGTTCCATTGTACTGCTTTATAATGTAATACGTCATTAACACAAGAAAACGAGGTATTAATGGTGCTGTAAGCTTCGTCATTCTATATGATTTGAAAGCAAGGATAAGAGGCAGAAAAAAATATTCGCTGATCTACGTAATGAGGAGGTAACAGTTGTGTTCTGTTACGATGGGACTTACACGGAATGTATTAATATCTTAGCAACACTATTAATACGTAGTTAGGCATTTAGCAGTCTGTTGATTTATTACGCCACGTGAACTCGATTTGATAATATGGTCTCTTATATAAAGTTAAATATCACGAATATATTTTTTTTTCATGTCGCGACAAATTTTAAGATGGCTCTGTTAAATTTATTGCTCGTTTTAGAATTTTCGGGCAAAGCTACTTAAGAGTTATCGGGGCACAGCTGGCCCGATTTTGAACTGACAGACTAAAGGAAAGGCAGTTAGTCAAAACAACACCCACTGCCAATTGTTGGACTATTCTTGTCGAATAGTGGGATTTGATTGGCAATGTTATAAACTCCCCACGGTCCAGTGCGGAGCATGTTTTTGCAGAAACGGGACGCGAACACAGGTTCTTCGGAATCACAGAAAGGGCGCGCTAGTTACTTAGTCACGTCCGTCACTAATGAAATAATATTCATAAAACAACTGAAGCCCCAGTGATTCAACGGTAGGTTTATAAGGTTAAAAACCGAGTTTCGATACCCGTGGTGGTCACAGCACAGATAGCTCAATTGTGTAGCTTTGTGCTAAAAAACAAAAACAACAAAATTTGTTTAAAGCCAAATAAAAACGTTATCCCTTCTAGGTGCAGACACCCTTCCCCACAAAACTGAGGAAACATTACTCTTAACGGGTGTGTGTAACCTTTCAAACAATATAAACCGTGTGTTAATTCTTGACAGAAGGTGGCGCAAGACTCGCAAAACGTGTTGGTGCAAAACAAACAAAAGAAGATCAGTCGAGAATATAAAACCTCTTAGGTTTCGAAACCGAGATGTTGCTTTCAAAGAGAGCTCTTGAAACGAGCTTGTGAAATATTACACCTACAGGATTTAATAGGAGTCAGCTGTAAACAAGACAGTTTCAACTTGCGAGCGAACGCGAGGTTTCGAGTCTACAGAGACATTCTTGTACCACAGTGGCTTCTACGCCCAGAAGGAAGTGTGAAGAATGATTATTGCTTTTAAAATAATATTATCCAATAGGAGGAGATGCTGTGAAATGCACAGCAAGATCAAAAAGTCGTATGGCTCATTACAGGCCTTGGATCCAATAAGTTCCTCGGATATTTAAATCTAATGCTCTATATTCTGCTGTTCACACAACACAAGAACCGAAAACACTTGTCCTAATATTGGGATCCGAGGAGGAGTTATCAATATATCATCACCTGAAGAGAACAAGAATATATATATATATATATATCACTACTTAAGTTTTTGTCATCGACAACACGAGGCTTAACTCGAATACTGATATATTGTTTTCACGTCAGATGTTCACAGAGTTTCACATTGAAGTTAGCTTTTACTCAGTGTTAATTATTTCTGTTGAAAGAGCTCCGTACTGTAAAAAGAACTCCCATTTTACATGAGTTTCTCTTTTGATACTTAACTCTTGTATTTAGAGAGATTCGTTTTAAGTAAATGCACTTGGTTTCATGAGCAGCAATAGGGAATAAATTATAAACCTTCTTTCACGCTTTTAATTAATCACAAAGTGAATTTAAAACATTAAACCCCCAAAAAAGAACTGTTACTTGAGTAAGGAAGCACATTGAGCTACTATAATAAGAGGTAGGTAAACAACGATGTATAAGCATAAGGAAAAGTTGAGGTAGGTAAACAACGATGTATAAGCACAAGGAAAAGTTGAGGTAGGTAAACAACGTACATCGTTGTTTACCTACCTCAACTTTTCCTTGTGCTTATACATCGTTGTTTACCTACCTCAACTTTTCCTTGTGCTTATACATCGTTGTTTACCTACCTCAACTTTTCCTTGTGCTTATACATCGATGTATAAGCACAAGGAAAAGTTGAGGTAGGTAAACAACGATGTATAAGCATAAGGAAAAGTTTTATTATACACGATAATACACGATTCGACAGAACATTGGTCTGTCTTCGTCAGATACGGAGCTGTTTACATATTTATGTTTTCCATTATCTGTTGTTTCGTTTTTCAATTTATTTCATAAAGGCACAATAGGCTTTGCCTCCCCTCTCAGTTGCTCAGCGGTAAGTATGAAGATTTATAACGTTAAAAAGCGGATTGTGTAGCTTTGTGCTTAACAACAAACAAACTCATTAAGCTTATACATAAACCGTATTCCGGTCTGACCTCACAGACAGTGAATTTCTTTTATGTAAAGATATTTAATTATTAATTTGGAAATATTCAACAGGATTGATTTGGTGTTAATAACCCAGTAACTTAAGACCACGTGTGTCAGTTTGATTTGGTGTAAATAACCCAGTAACTTAAGACCACGTGTGTCAGATTGTTTCTTTCAGAAATTCGAGCAAAGCTACACAATAGAAGTATCTGTATTAGCAACAACCACCGTCAACTGCTGGGCTAGTCATATGTGGTAGTAACTAAGATTTAATCGTCCTTTCTATAACGCATCGTTTTGGCTGAAATTGTTCGAGATCTACTAACCCTCGGGTTGAAATTCCCCTGGGCACGCTAGTGCATGGTTCATTTTTTATCGTTATTTTCTTGAATAGCATATTGATCAAGATGTTAGTCGTTTTTCACGGTTGTTATTGTGTTGTATTATTTATAATAACATCACTGTGTTCGGAGTAAACATCGACTTTCTACTTTCACGTGCTTGGAAAAGATGATTCGCCAATTATTTGGTGTTAATAACCCAGTAACTTAAGACCACGTGTGTCAGATTGATTTGGTGTAAATAACCCAGTAACTTAAGACCACGTGTGTCAGATTTGGAGCATTTTTATTTCCATGTTGAGTCATGATTAATTTACAATCTAAATTCTTGAAGTTATCAATGTTACATGTCTTAGTCAAGTTACTGGTAGAAAACAAACGTTCATAAAACATCAACATCACTTTAAAAGTAAAGGTTAAAATAAAAATAACAATAACAACTTTTCATTGAAATCATTGTACTTTTCGACCTTTCCGTGTCATCGTCTGTCTGAGTAATATCGAAAGCTATGTTAAATGAAAGAATCAAATGTAAACGAAACGCCTATTGGCTGTCGGCATATTATTTTGCTCATGCGCAGATCGAGAAACACATTACTGCAGAAAGGCCATGTATTCAAGAACAAAAGAAAAACGAAAGAAATCTTAATTGACGAACCTAATAAAGATTGTTTGGTTTGTGATTAATTAAGCCTTCCGCTCAGA
The DNA here is from genome assembly GCF_000517525.1 of Limulus polyphemus. Classification (NCBI taxonomy): domain Eukaryota; kingdom Metazoa; phylum Arthropoda; class Merostomata; order Xiphosura; family Limulidae; genus Limulus; species Limulus polyphemus. The sequence continues at coordinate 37,300 of NW_013672064.1, read as the reverse complement.
CCAAGTTTACTTTTATATATTACATATTAATAAAGTTTAAGCTATTATGAAATTAAAAATTAAACTCTTGGCTCGGTAAAAAGGTTTTCTTTTGAAATATTAAACCAGGAAGCAGAAGGTTATTGAGGAGTAGAACTATCGAATTCTCACTGGAGACGAGACGACTATCAGGATTACAACTGTGAACGTCAGGTACTTTTCTACCATGTAGTTCAAGGATGAAATTGTCTGAACTACAGTTTCTTGAAGTCAGCCTGTTTGTTGAATCTTCCACAAAGTTATCTGCGCGATCCATCCCTAATTTTGAAGAGATAGACTAGAAGGAAGGAAGCAACTCAACATCAACTGTCGTCAACTCTCAGACGACTCTTACCAAACCGAATAGTTGGTGGGATTTTACTGTCACTCTTATAATGCACTCACGGCACCAAAATGTATAGCGCGATATTTTCTTCTTTTTTTTTTGTTTGGTGGTAAAGGGACGCAAATCACGGAACCTCAAGTCCAAAGTCTCTGTTGCGCTAAGCACTCTGGATCAGTCATCTGGATTTATATCGTTGGCGACCTGGGAGAGTCAGGTTCTTAATGGACCTCTTCCTCCCTCCTGTACTATTGTTGTTGGTATTCTATACTTTAGGTTTTTAGGTAAGCTGGTTTGGATGTTAATCTGTTTCTATTTACAACTTTCCTTTTCAGGGTTATGTTCGTTTTATGTTATCTAGTTATGTGTGATTCCGGACTTATGTTTGCTGTGTACTTGTGTGCTGTATTGTTTGTGGTAATAGGAACAGTTGTATAATGTTGACTGTTAACGACGGATTTCCTCCTAACCACTGTTTCTGCTCCATCGGGATTTAGGTCCTTGTTTGGACCTGGGAGGGTCAGATGCAATCTAGACCTCTTCCTCCTGGATGGCTTGGTTTGATTTGTTTTGAATTTCGCGCAAAGCTACACGAGGGCTATCTGCGCTAGCCGTCACTAATTTGAAAATGGTGGACTAGAGGGAAGGCACTCGGCTCTAGAAGTTAGCAATGTTACATTAAACTCAAGTTCTGTGGTTTCATTCAAATTACTGGAAGAAGACACAAGTTCATAGAAAAATATTTAAAGGTAGAGATTAAAATAAAAACAATTATTCAAAGTCAGAACATTTCAGTTTATGGTTCAAAGATGGTTAGTAGGCCCGGCATGGCCAGGTGGTTAGGG
>NW_013672064.1:34152-35869 GCF_000517525.1 Limulus polyphemus | reverse complement strand
TGGGGGCGTTATAATGTGACGGTCAATCCCACTATTCGTTGGTAAAAGAATAGCCCAAGAGTTGGCGGTGGGTGGTGTTGACTTGCTGCCTTCCCTCTAGTCTTGCACTGCTAAATTAGGGATGGCTAGCGCAGATAGCCCTCGTGTAGCTTTGCGCGAAATCCATAACAAACAAGATGGTTAGACCGATACTGTATTATATTTACTAGAAAACCGAAACGTAAACCTTCCTTTTTCGCGGAATAATTCAAGCCCTATGTAGTAAAGTTTACCTTCTGCAAGCTACTGAACTATGGGGGGTTCCTTTGTTTATCTTAGCATTTGGGGGGGTGGGACAATTACAACATCTTAAGCTTTTAAAAAATGAATATGATCCAAAATAATGTATTTATTATTTATTTTTAATTTCATTTAATGCTACTCAAAATGGATTCATGAAAATGAAGACGTTTGACAAAACGGAAAACATTTTATTTAAAAGATTCCATCTTCAGCGAAATCTGAAAAAATAGTGTTACAATTGGTGTTGAATAGTGTTACAAAGATATTTTATTAACTAATGCTATAATGTCATTCGAAATTTAGTTTCAGGGCTCGTGTAGAAGGGCACGTGTGGTGATTGCAAGGTCACGTATATATTGGCAAAACAAAACGCCCCCTGAAAAACTAGCGTCTGTGAACACTTAGGAGCATCTAACAGAACCTACAGCCATATATTTAAACCCAGCCCATTCGTTCAGATTCTGAAATCACAAAATCGTCAGACCTTGAAGTCTACATTAAAGAAGGTTTACATACAGCTAAAGACCGCCCTGATCTTAACGACTTACAAACGTTTTTAGGCCTAAAATTATTCTAAATTCACTCAACTGTTGTACAATATATCTATAATCTTTATAGTTTTATCCTCCCGTTTCCCACATTACTTACTAAGTTAACTACTGATTAATGATACAATAGTTTTATTTAATAATCATCTTTGTAACACTCTTTTCGAAGTTCGCTGAAGACGGAACCTTGTAAATAAAATGTTTTCTGTTTCGTCAAACGTCTTCATCTTAATGATTACTCAAAAATTGATGTGAACGAGTGCTACGTTTGTTTGTTCTGCGGTGGCGCGTGCTTGTATGTGTGTGTGTGTGTGTGTGTGCGTGCGTTAAAACTGAGCACGTGTACAGGATTTTAAAATGTTCGATTAAAAGTTATCACCGTTGAATAAAAATTTTCTGTTATGTTCTGTTTGAATGGCACAAACACTATACGTAATGAACTGTGTGCCTGAAACACCAGGCTCGTTCGTTGGCGCAACGCCCGAAAACTACATTTGGCCACAAGCCAAGAGAGCACAGGGTAGAACTGAAATAACGGTTCTTCAGTAACAAAAACATGAAATACCTTTTCCAAGATCTCTTGTGGATCTGACGCATCAATCTCTTTTCGACTTCAATCGTTAAAAGAAATATTCTTTAGATAAAATCAAAAATTCAGATATAAATAACAAAAAAATCACGTTTTGAACAATTCTCTCCAATAAAAGTATTTCACGTTTTCTTGTTACCTGAAAAACATATTCTGTAATATGCAAATTATCTCTAATATCGCAGTATTTGGTAGTAATGAACGTTATCAGGGTGTTAGAATCAGGACAGAAAGAATTATAGATGAAAGTTATCAGGGTGTTAGAATCAGGACAGAAAGAATTATAGATGAAAGTTAT
>NW_013672064.1:30938-33301 GCF_000517525.1 Limulus polyphemus | reverse complement strand
CGATGTTAGAATCAGGACAGAAAGAATTATAGATGAAAGTTACCACGATGTTAGAATCAGGACAGAAAGAATTATAGATGAAAGTTACCACGATGTTAGAATCAGGACAGAAAGAATTATACATGAAAATTACCACGATGTTAGAATCAGGACAGAAATAATTCTAGATGAAAGTTACCACGGTGTTAGAATCAGGACAGAAAGAATTCTAGATGAAAGTTACCACAGTGTTAGAATCAGGCCAGAAAGAATTCTAAATGAAAATTACCACGTTGTTAGAATCAGGACAGAAAGAATTATAGATGAAAGTTACCACGATGTTAGAATCAGGACAGAAAGAATTCTAGATGAAAGTTACCACAGTGTTTTTCTGTCCTGATTCTGGTAACTTTCATGTATAATTCTTTCTGTCCTGATTCTAACATCGTGGTAACTTTCATCTAGAATTCTTTCTGTCCTGATTCTAACAACGTGGTAATTTTCATTTAGAATTCTTTCTGGCCTGATTCTAACATCGTGGTAACTTTCATCTATAATTCTTTCTGTCCTGATTCTAACATCGTGGTAATTTTCATTTAGAATTCTTTCTGGTGAACATTACCACGGTGTTGGAATCAGGACAGAAAGAATTCTAGATGAAAGTTACCACAGTGTTAGAATCAGGACAGAAAGATATCTGCATGAAAGTTACCACGGTGTTAGAATCAGGACAGAAAGAATTCTAGATGAAAGTTACCACGGTGTTAGAATCAGGACAGAAAGAATTGTAGATGAAAGTTACCACAGTGTTAGAATCAAGACAGAAAGAATTCTAGATGAAAATTACCACAGTGTTAGAATCAGGACAGAAAGAATTCTAAATGAAAATGACCACGATGCTAGAATCAGGACATAAAGATTTTTAGAGGAACCTTACCACGGTGCTGAAATCAGGACAGAAAGATTTCTAGGTGAACATTACCACGGTATTAGAATCAGGACAGAGAGATTTTTCGGTGAGAGCAGTATGGTGTACTATGGAAAAAAATATCTAAATACTGGAAAAAAAATCCATAAAGTAAAATATGAGAATTCTTTCATTCGGCAAAACTAAAATGTTCAGTTTCTAGAAAACCGACAGATATATATATATATTTTTTTTAGTTTATGTAAACACAACTAAAGATAAACACTTCTTTTGTGTTTTTCGTATCAAAGCTCTTTATGCTTGAAACTTCGACAAAGCCTTCAAAATGCGATACATTCGTGCAATTTTATAATATCAATAGTATATCAATCACTACTGTGTCTATTGTATCCCTTGCAGTAATGGATATAGCAGATATAGTATACATTATTATACATTCTCCTTCTTTGCTTTGAGCAAAATTCAAAACACGAAAAACTTATACATTTGAAATCCCAGTCCTTTTGTTAATAATTTAGTACCTGCAAGAATCAAAAGTACCATACTTTTTGGTTAGAAACAACGCTCGCAGGAGGAGAAGATTATGAATATCTTTTAATTTTCTACTCCACGTCTTTAGAATGCCAAACGTAGGCTTATACGTCATCAATTTGTACAAAAGAGCAATGGGGCTCCAACTTGTTTCTTTTGCCACAGTTATGAAAGTCCAAGTTTGATAGAAGCACGTTATATCTAGCTAGATAGATAGATAGACAGTCGAACAGATAGTCGTCACGTGGTGTATGATTATCCTTAGTACAATATTCCTGTCACTCAGTCCGTATCAACTGAGAGAAGAGGTCTTGTAGTTCTTAATGGATTTAGCACGTCAGCGCTCAAGGTGTTTCTGGCTTCTGCATGACTTGAAAATCTCGTGTATAAGAACATTACGCAAAGTTCTTGATGAAACCAGCTGGAAGATATTTGAATCAAAGAGTAAAATTATATTTCACTCAATCTGCTGAGGGGTAAAAAAGAGGATGAATACAACAGTTCTAGACTATAAGTAATCCTTATAACAAGTAATTATTCTGTGACTATACGCATATAAAAAGGAGTCCCAAACAAACGATTATAAGTGGAAAGAGTTTTACGGAGTAGACTCGTGAAGAAACCAGCACACACACACAAAGATTCATTTAAGGAGATTCCAGAAAGCACGTGAAACACTTCCCCGTTTTCACCATCGATTGTAACAAAAACAGGCTACACTTAGTTATTAACGAGTTAACTTGATACTGACAACAATGTTTCAACTAGAACAATGTTTCAACAATAATAGAAATGTTACAAAACCCTATTTTTATTGTTAAACGTGAACATTTTTTCATGTTGCCTTATAATGCACTGACGTAATGGTTAACTAAGGGCTATGGAAAAAAAATATATATTCATAGTTACCTTTCAACGGTAAACG
>NW_013672064.1:25911-30191 GCF_000517525.1 Limulus polyphemus | reverse complement strand
TGTCCGTCTAGCCACATTACACCCAATTTTGACACGTTCTGACTTCAACCCTGAATATCATTGTTTGGATCTAGTTGTCCGTCTAGCCACATTACACCCAATTTTGACACGTTCTGACTTCAACCCTGAATATCATTGTTTGGATCTAGTTGTCCGTCTAGCCACATTAAACCCAATTTTGGCACGTTCTGACTTCAACCCTGAATATCATTGTTTGGATCTAGTTGTCCGTCTAGCCAAATTACACCCAATTTTGACACGTTCTGACTTCAACCCTGAATATCATTGTTCGAATCTAGTTGTCCGTCTAGCCACATTACACCCAATTTTGACACGTTCTGACTTCAACCCTGAATATCATTGTTCGGATCTAGTTGTCCGTCTAGCCACATTAAACCAAATTTTGACACGTTCTGACTTCAACCATGAATATCATTGTGCGGATCTAGTTGTCCGTGTCCACATTAAACCCAATTTTGACACGTTCTGACTTCAACCCTGAATATCATTGTTCGGATCTAGTTGTCCGTCTAGCCACATTAAACCCAATTTTGACACGTTCTGACTTCAACCCTGAATATCATTGTTTGGATCTAGTTGTCCGTCTAGCCACATTAAACCCAATTTTGACATGTTTTTAGTTAAAACCCAAAGTTCGATCTTCGGATATAGAACTCCACCTGTAACTACATTTTATATCCAGTTCTTGCGTGATCTAACCTCAACTCCAAAACTAAGTGTCTCTACACGTGGGAAGCGAAACATCACTTGAGATAAGAATATAAACTATGGATAACGTTGTTCGTTTGTTTGTTATATTTCTCGCAAAGCTACTCGAGGGCTATCTGCGCTAGCCGCCTCTATTTTAGAAGTGATAGACTACAGGGAAAGCAGCTAGTCAACACGACCCCCTGCAAACTCTTGGGCTCTCTTTTACCAACGAAAAGTGGGATAAACCAGTACATTATAACGCTCCAACGACTGAAAAGGTGAGCTTATTTAGAACTTACTTGCTTGCAAACTGAATTTTCTTCTTGAAAGTTATAAGTTTTTTTTTAGTAACCCTTTTTTTTTTTGGATAAAGCAAGAAATTCACGCGCGACTAAGCCTTTCTATCGTTCACTTTATTTCAGTACTTGAAAACAGTTGGATTCGCAGGGATGTCCGGTTCACGTTATAACGTAATTAATGTGCATTAGCTTTATTTCCTGAAAGAAAACTCGTAAAATAATGGCGGTTTGTTCCCTGGTGCTACTGCCAAAGACACGAAGGAACAGAAGTCTCGTAAATAACCTTATAGAAAATAGCAGTTTTCACGACCGTCACACCACTAATTAACGTGTTTGAACTTGCTTCTACCATGAAAAGCCTTTCAGATTTAGCGACGTCTATGCGGAAGTAGCCCTTGTTTGTTATATAGCTGTGCGCGAAATTCGGAAACAAACAGCTCATTTTATCGACTTACGCTGACGTATAAAAGATTTTTATAAACTCAACGAAAAGAAATTAAGTTAAGCAGTTATCAGTTTCTTTCGAATAACATCTATTTAATTAATTCACGTGCACTGCTCAGAGAATAACATGTATTTAATTAATTCACGTGCACTGCTCAGAGAATAACATCTATTTAATTAATTCACATGCACTTCTCAGACTTCCCAGCAAGCTGAAAAGTTTTATTTTGAAGGGCTTTTGGATCTCAGTTGGTGCTAAAACAGGAAATCCAGAACCAGATCCATCACAACATGCTGACGAAAAGATTCGTGGTTGAAAGTTTCCTATATATGGTCAAGAAACGGCGAAAGACGAATGCCATGACACGAAAACATCTGACGTATGAATCTCTTCAAAAGCCGTCAATATGAAACTAAAACTACGACATGTATGATTTGACACTTTCCAGCCACATAAAATGGTCATAAACGGAGTTTATACTTTACAAGTCAATTGGCATAGCTCAGAAGTCCCTTAAAATTGTGACACGTAGGCTAAACAACCAGGTCAGAGACCCCAAGGCTCGGAGGTAGTCATCCCTAATTTAAAACGTCCAAAGAGAAGAATGACAACTGTCCAGTAACGCACGCATACACGGCTATTCTTAGCCGAATAGCGACAGTGACTGTCATGTTTATAACACCCGAAAAACTAACGCGGTGTGTATTTAGCGATATATAGCAGCTCGAGCCTTGGACCTTACGAACTGTATCCCGACCGTAGTGTTAGTTTATTGGTTAAAGGTCATTTCGTTGTTTCAGAATTTTCCTCAAAGCTACACAACGGTTATCTGCGTATGACTGTCCTTAATTCTGAACCGATGGATTAGAGGAATACAGCTAGTCATCGTCAACTTTTGGATTAGTCTTATCTGATCAAATAGAGGGATTTAATTGAATTAGTTTTATCTGATCGAATAGAGGGATTTAGTTGGATTAGTATTATCTGATCGAATACAAGGATTTAATTGGATTAGTATTATCTGATCGATTTGTTTGTTTGTTTTGAATTTCGCGCAAAGTTACACGAGGGCTATCTGCGCTAGCCGTCCATAATTTAGCAGTGTAAGACTAGAGGGAAGGCAGCTAGTCACCACCACCGACCGCCAACTCTTGGGCTACTCTTTTACCAACGAATAGTGGGATTGACCGTCACATTATAACGCCCCCATTACTGAAAGGGCGAGTATGTTTGGTGTGACGGGGATTCGAACCCGCGACCCGCAGATTGCGAGTCGAGCGCCCTAACCACCTGGCCACGCCGGGCCCTATCTGATCGAACAAGGGGATGTAATTGGATTAGTCTTATCAGATCGTATAGAGGGATTTAATTGGATTAGTCTTATCTGATCGAATAGAGGGAGTTAATTGGATTAGTCTTATCTGATCGAATACAGGGATTTAATTTAATTAGTCTTATCTCATCCAACAAATGGATTTAATTGGATTAGTCTTATCTGATCGAAGAGAGGGATTTAATTGAATTAGTCTTATCTGATCGAATACAGGGATTTAATTTAATTAGTCTTATCTCATCCAACAGATGGATTTAATTTAATTAGTCTTATCTCATCGAACAGAGGGATTTAATTGGATTAGTCTTATCTCATCGAACAGAGGGATTTAATTGAATTAGTCTCATCTCATCGAACAGAGGGATTTAATTGGATTAGTCTTATCTCATTGAATAGAGGGATTTAATCGGCACTTTTAGAGCGCGTCAACAGACCTAAAATGCGGAGTGTGGGGTTTTATGGTAAAGGCGAATAATGAATTCTCGAATTAATGGTCCTATCACGACATGTGTGGCGTGCAATTTTTAGTCAAGGGGACACATACCATGAACCCTCGAATTCACAGTCCAATCTACTTACAATAAAGCCAAACTTGGCACTACTTTCCTAGAAATCGGCCATTTAAATAGGCTAAACTAAACTAATAGGTTTATCACATACCACCACACAAGTTATGACTGGTGCATATTAAAACCCAAAATGTCGGCGCTTACTGCTCAGCCACGAGAGATCTGATTAAGCACGATCGTTGTTACGAAGTCTGTCAGAACTTGGTTTTCACGTCTTTAGTGAACTTCCATACTTTACAACAGTGTGCCTCTTTTAAAATGTATTATGTTTTAGGAGGGACCAAAGTCTGTCCGACACGATAATAGGACAATGGCTATTCAGTCTAGTACTCTCAAACCTTTATGGTCAGTCAAGCCTGATGGTCAGTCTGATTCAAACTTCAGAAGTTCCCTGTATTAACATCTTAAGACATATTTAAAGCTTTAGTTAAACTATATGCACCATATTGAGAGACTTACCTTAATGATGATTCTACCCCCCCCTCTTTTGATGAGGCTTAAGAACTGGCTTTGTTGAATTAGAACTAAACACATAGTAAAACTTACATATTTATGACATCAATTACCATGAAAGACGGGCATGTTTCCTTACTTTCGGTGAATTCAACAGATACCTGAATTAATTTCAAACATGACTGAATTAATTTCAAACATGATTGAATTAATTTCAAACATGACTGAATTAATTTCAAACATGACTGAATTAATTTCAAACATGATTGAATTAATTTCAAACATGACTGAATTAATTTCAAACATGACTGAATTAATTTCAAACATGATTGAATTAATTTCAAACATGACTGAATTAATTTCAAACATGACTGAATTAATTTCAAACATGACTATAAAGTGTTTTTAATTTTTAGGAACTACAGAAAAGTATCTTATTTGACTGCTATAATTTATGGCTGAGCATGGCC
>NW_013672064.1:20630-24911 GCF_000517525.1 Limulus polyphemus | reverse complement strand
TAAACGAGCACTTAGTAACTCAATTATACGATTTATAACTAAACGAGCACTTAGTAACTCAATTATACGATTTATAACTAAACGAGCACTTAGTAACTCAATTATACGATCTATAACTAAACGAGCACTTAGTAACTCAATTATACGATTTATAACTAAACGAGCACTTAGTAACTCAATTATACGATTTATAACTAAACGAGCACTTAGTAACTCAGTTATACGATTTATAACTAAACGAGCACTTAGTAACTCAATTTTAAATATTAGGAAACTTTTTCTTTTAGAAGAAATGTAACACTAACTTAAACTAACTTAAGCAATGTTCATTTCAATTGCTTGCACCTCTGTATCTTATGGCGCGAGTTGTCCCTGTCGTAGCAGGTTCGAATCCATGTGACACCACCAAACAACCTCGTCTCCACATTATGAGCTATGGGCACATTTATAAGACTAACAATCAGTCAGTAGGTGGTAGAATGCTGTTGACTGACTGCCTTTCCTCTGGTCAACAGTTCAAAATCACGCAGAGAGCCTTAGTAACCTGTCATAACTACAAAATACAAATACATAAGTAAAAATATTACCGACAACGAATATTTAGCAATGATTATAATTTGAAAAGCCAAATATAAATTTATCTAAGTTATGAATTGATGTGCTTTTCTGGTGCAAAGATCACGTCTGGAGATTTCACTGAAATGAGAGTTATACAAAGAATACTGGAACGACTCTTAGTTTCAGTTTTTTACTTTTACACTCGTGTATGTTTAATAAATTGATTAGTAAGATATAAGATTAAAGAACTTACTGTGGCCTTCAAGTAAAAGTTAGATCAAAAACACTTGCACACAGGGTGTGAAAATAAAATCTACACCAATAAGTTGTTGATTGTGAGACGTAAAAATAAAATTTACATTACAGTTGATTGTTGGACGTACAAGTACAACTTGCAACAAAAAACAGTTGATTGTTGGATATACAGATATAACTTACAACAGAAAACAGTTGATTGTTGGATGTACAAGTACAACTTACAACAGAAAACAGTTGATTGTTGGATGTACAAGTATAACGTACAACAGAAAACAGTTGATTGTTGGATATACAAGTATAACTTATAACAGAAAACAGTTGATTGTTGGATGTACAAGTACAACTTACAACAAACACAGTTGATTGTTGGATGTACAAGTACAACTTATAACAGAAAACAGTTGATTGTTGGATGTACAAGTACAACTTACAACAGAAAACAGTTGATTGTTGGATGTATAAGTATAACTTATAACAGAAAACAGTTGATTGTTGAATATACAAGTACAACTTGCACCAAAAAACAGCTAATTTCGGGACTATAAATAAACTTTCACATACAAATGCTAGAGCTATCAATATTTGTTTTGTGGTTTAGTTAGGTACAATTTAAAATCAGAATTGTTTTAAGACTAATTCAAAACTTGAGATTTTTGCTACTAACATGTTGCCATTTCTGCCCCCCCCACCAATAAATAAATCTTAATGCATACTAGAAATATTAGATTAAAAAATAAATATCCAGGCACACTAGAATAAAATACATATATACATCAGCTTAAATGCAAAGTCTACATTTTAAAACAGACAGACGGTTCAAGTGAAACGCTGTTCTTACACATCTTTGATTTGAAACACGTAACGGACTGTTTAAAAGAAATGTAGAGGTAAGATATATGGAATTTCTAATACAAATTTTAGGCTAATTATCACAACTTTTATTTTGTGGGCAAAGGTAACGATTTTATGAAAATTAATTCGCTAGGAAATAAGATCTCTTTTACACATTTAACCGCCCTTCATTAAAACACTGTCTACTTCCGGTCAAACTTAATACGAGTTCCGGTTTATAATATGCGCTGCTGTTAGTGAAGCTTAATTTCGTGTCTCTGCTATATCAGCGTAATTTCCAGCCACCAGGAGAAATCCCCAGTCAGAATACAGCGGTGTTTTCACTAAAAAAAAAAAATGCCCTTATAATTTCAACATATCTATCGTACCGAGGCCATAATTAGGTTTATTAAAGGAATATCAAATGTGGTTTAGGTCGTGGGCGAATTACGTAAATGTCGACATGAGCTTTTCTTGCGAAACAGTCAAGTAGAAAATGAAGCCAACTGGAGTAATTACTTTTGTTATCTAATGTTTTTCATTACAATGTCGCTACAGTAATAATCCTACACCATGCACGTGTTCTTATTGGATGTCTATTTCAATGGTTTCTGACGCATGATCAACTGATGTTAAAATAATGAAAAATAATGAAGAATTTTCGGTATGACAGCAACCATTAGAAATGTCTGTAAAAACCGACTGTTATCTAATAGGGAACTAAGAATCGCATTCTTTACACCCTTCCGTTGCTTTTGTTTTCCATTATGGACTTTTTAGTTCCAAGTTTTATTTGGAAACACGTTTTTGTGATTCCATGCTCCCGTCAAGTTCTTTCCCACACGCGTCTCATTAGGATTTTCTTTTAGATTTACAATTATAAATGAGTCTCTTCTATGTAAGCAAACCCAGTTATAAATTTAATTTATTCAATGTGAATTTGGACTTTCTATATATTTCTAATCTAGATAACGATTAATGAAAGTCTTTTGGGCTAGAAGTTAAAACTGAGAAATAAACCTGGCGTAATCTGTAACAACAAAACAAAAAACACCAAAATAATATCACTATTTAATATGATAAAAAACTCCATAACCCGAGCGCTTTAGAAAGATGGACCTTTCTTCTTCAGATTCCCAGTTTGCCCCTGAAGAAGAAAGTACTCGGATTTTAGAGTTTCTAATCATCTTGTATCAAGACTTATTGAACCTACGTGTTTTTATGGCATCTTGAACTTAGTTATACATCAGTTGTCAGTAGCGCAGCTAGAACATTAACTTAGAATATTGCCCAGAGTAAAATGTTACTCATATATTACACCTTATACATATATTGCATATTATGTTACGCCTTATTTAGCCACAAAGTCAAGAAAACCTCGAGTATTGAACAACTTCAACATCACTTTTATTAAAGGTCCATTCAAATGGTAGCTACACAAATACAAAATGTTTTATTGACTCCATTAGTGAAGCACTTTGGCTTAGTTACTGATACCTGGACTTAGGAACACTTTGGTTACCGATACCTGGACTTAGGAACACTTTGGTTACTGATACCTGGACTTAGAAACACTTTGGTTACTGAGACCTGGAGTTAGGAACACTTTGGTTACTGAGACCTGGACTTAGGAACACTTTGTTTACAGAGACCTGGACTTAGGAACACTTTGGTTACTGAGACATGGACTTAGGAACACTTTAGTTTGGTTACTGATACCTGGACTTAGGAACACTTTGGTTTGGTTTCTGAGACCTGGAGTAAGAAACACATTGGTTTGGTTACTGAGACCTGGATTTAGGAACACTTTGGTTACTGAGACCTGGACTTAGGAACACTTTGGTTACTGAGACATGGACAAGTGTAACATGTAGTGGGAAATTGTGGAGTGAATAAAAACCTGCTGAAAAACCTGGCTACTTTTATTAGAGTTGAAAATAAAGTGTAATAAGTAGTGTGAAATTGTGGAGTGAATAAAAAACCTGGCGACTCTTATTAGAGTTGAAAATAAAGTGTAATAAGTAGTGTGAAATTGTGGAGTGAATAAAAAACCTGGCGACTCTTATTAGAGTTGAAAATAAAGTGTAATAAGTAGTGTGAAATTGTGGAGTGAATAAAAAACCTGGCGACTCTTATTAGAGTTGAAAATAAAGTGTAATATGTTGTGTGAAATTGTGGGGTGAATAAAAAACTTATCAAATCATACACGAATGCTGAATGAACAAAGAAAGAATTGTGTTACTCATTTTTCAGGGCGGCAAGGTCAGGAATTAAGATTTCTCCTCGGTACAAGTAGGGCGATCGTATAGCTTTATTGGTCAAGAAATTAAGCAAGTCGTCAGCCATTACGAAATAAAAAAGTGTTTAATTATTGAAAATGTCATATTTCTATTATATCTCATAGAAAAAAAAGTGGTGAACAAATGCTCCCCTTTCACACACACACACACACCCGTAATTCCAAGGTTCTAAAACACGTGCCCTTTTTTAACGTTTGTATATTTCCATGCTCCCCTTTCACACACACACACACACCCGTAATTCCAAGGTTCTAAAACACGTGCCCTTTTTTAACGTTTGTATATTTCCATGCTCCCCTTTCACACACACACACACACCCACCCATTCCACCAG
>NW_013672064.1:7217-19893 GCF_000517525.1 Limulus polyphemus | reverse complement strand
CCTTTAAGTGTAACATATAATTAAAATATTCATTTTTCGTCTTTCTCTATCGGTGAAGTAATTTATTCATTTTCTTATCATTTGCGTTAAAAATTACTTCGTTAAAGTAACCTGTCTTAGATAAATTATTAATTTACATTAAGCGTCCATGTCGTTAGAAATAATAGATTTCATGAGAAACTTATTTAAATGAGTCGATATCTATACACAGTTAAAAAAAAAATGAGGAAAAGCAATTTTCCTGGTTACAAAAAAAAAATATGTATAAGAAGGTAACTATTGTTATTATAATATTATTCCTGCAGGACTGTTTACACAGCTCTCTGTTGTTGTTTTTTTTTCACATTTCAGCACTACACTTATTGTACCAGTTCCCAGTTTCTATGTAAAATATTACTTAGCTCGAATACGTTTTATATGGATTAGTTTCGGAGGTGAAATCAGAGCGGTTTTTATTTTATGTCAAAGTGATATTACAGCTATAATGGTTACTAAGTGCCTGTTGATGAGAGCCATTTTCCTCTAACTAACATTAATTCACGAAATTGCTTTCTCTGGATCTGCCACGTTCAAACTTGGTAAAGTTAATCGAACTTAAGCAGCACCGCATCCGGATATAGTTGTACCAGCTCCCTCTATCGACAATTGTTAGATTCTCAACTGTAATTAGGTCTCTCCCGTGTGATACGAGTAAAACTAGTCTTTTATAAAATGTCACAACTGATTTACTTAGGATACTTAGCTTCCTGTCCACGTTTTGAGCTCCTGATTGGCTAGAGTTCTTTCTTCCTCTCCACGTTTTGAGCTTCTGATTGGCTAGAGTTCTTTCTTCCTCTCCACGTTTTGAGCTTCTGATTGGCTAGAGTTCTTTCTTCCTCTCCACGTTTTGAGCTTCTGATTGGCTAGAGTTCTTTCTTCCTCTCCACGTTTTGAGCTTCTGATTGGCTAGAGTTCTTTCTTCCTCTCCACGTTTTGAGCTTCTGATTAGCTAGAGTTCTTTCTTCCTCTCCACGTTTTGAGCTCCTGATTGGCTAGAGTTCTTTCTTCCTCTCCACGTTTATCATTCTAGTTAGATTCTACTCTCGCCATAAACAACTTTTACTGCCCATGTGATGCCAGTTTTTTTAAATATTTTTTATAAGGATTTTATTTTCAAAAGTACAGAGAGAGAAATTAAGAGAGTCCTAGCGTTAAAATGTTATGCCCAGTTGTTGAAATGGAAAAAGAAAGGCTCACTATTTCAATGTAGACTGTGGGGTTTATTATTAAGCAACTGAAGCGATCTCGTTCCACAACCCTGATAATCTTGTTAATTTGGGCAACATGTCCCAGCTGTCCTAGTTGTGAGCTGATAGACTAGAAAGAGGGCAGGTAGTAAACAGCACCCGCCGCCAACACTTGAACCACTCTAACCGACTAATGCGATTTGATTGTACTTAAAATTCGGAGCGTGATTTGGGGACAACGAGACGCGAGCCATGGACTCTCAGACTCACAGTCCCCTATCGACAATAGCTACCGTCTAAAGAATATTTTCCGTTCCATATATATATATATTCGTAAAAAAAGAAAACTTAAGTTTCAAAAACTTTCTATGGTGTTGTTGCAAAACCGGTTTCCATTCGTTGTATTACGGGCCATCTCAAACCTCCAAGCCCGGTATGGGTTGGTGGTTAGGGCGCTCGATTCGCAATCTGCGGGTTGAGTGTTCGAACCCCGATACCAAACACTCTCGCTTTTTCAGCCATGTGGCGTTATAATGTGACGGTAAATCCCACTTTTCGATGGCAAAGAGTAGCCCAAGATTTGTCGGTACGTGGTGTCGTCTAGCTGCCTGGCTTCTAGTCTATCACTGCTAAACTAGGAACGGCCAGTGCAGAGAACTCTCTATTAGCTTTTCACAAAATTCAACAAACAAACCTCCGAGATCAAAGCGACAAAATAATTCAGAAGAGCCTCGTTCACAGAAGCGTGTGATAAGAGTACAACATCAAACTAACCGCTGAACCGATGTGAGAAGCCCTGAGACACGAAACTTCAACTTCACTAAGCATTGAACTCGTTTCAAGAAATGATAACACACACAGTGTCTTGTGTAAACAAACCTCCAGGACGTAAATTAAGAAATTTCAGTTAAATAACAACGCTGAATAGATAGTTTTTAGGATATCTTCGCCACTTATAGGATTCAATTTCAGTGGAAAAAAAAAAAGTTAATCACTGATGAGTGTATAGTCTGAATTTTCTCCGCTGCCCCACTCATGTTGCTTGTGTCCAAATTAAAATGTACCATTAAAAGTAAACGATAGCTGTGGCCAGTCTTTTTTTTTTGTCTTTTCAGAATAAGAGAGAAGAAAACGTGAAAAATAAACAAACAACATAAAATGAAACGATAATAAAAGCCAGTTCGTTTTCTGTTTTATTTCTATAACACTTCAGTGACAGCTTCCAAAAAAAGGCTTAGTCAACACCAACGCAAGGTGTTAAATATATCAAATGTTGGGTTAGAGTACAGAAACCGAAACGTGATAGGAATATGGCCAACCCTCTGTTGATATCTTTATCCCCAGTCTGCAGGTTCTTAATCTTTTGAAATATCAAACCTTGCCGTTTATTCCGTTTCTTCAGCTCTTTGAAAAGAACAACACACAAAACACAAGAAATGTGTATCTGTAAGAAGATGTATACCTCCAGGTTTTCCAAAACAGCACTGTTCTACATATTGACAAATGAAGCAAGACTAGCCAATGAAGTTATAAGTCAATATGGCTTACTTCCTTTTCACACTGGGTAAGTCAATATGGCTCACTTCCTTTTCACACCGGGTAAGTCAATATGGCTAACTTTCTTTTCACACCGGGTAAGTCAATATGGCTTACTTCCTTTTCACACTGGGTAAGTCAATATGGTTTACTTAGTTTCACACTGGGTAAGTCAATATGGCTTATTTAGTTTCACACCGGGTAAGTCAATATGGCTTACTTCCTTTTCACACCGGGTAAGTCAATATGGCTTACTTAGTTTTCGCACTGGGTAAGTTAAAGTGGCTTATTTAGTATTCATACCGGGTAAGTCAATATGGCTTAATTCCTTTTCACACCGGGTAAGTCAATGTGGGTTACTTAGTTTTAACCCGGGTAAATCATTTTGGTTTGTCTCAGTTATTTGATTTATTCTTGAGCTAGGTTGGACATGAATGAAGCCAAAATTCGATCTGAAGTGCTATTTCATATACACCAACAGTTTCTGGTATTGAACGAAAGACTTATTTCAGAACTGTATTGAAGAAATTATATGAAGTGTGGGAAAAATCCATCCGTAGCCTAACTTATATTAGGCCTATTGGCTCCAACCCATCCGTAGCCTAACTTATATTAGGCCTATTGGCTCCAACCCATCCGTAGCCTAACTTATATTCGGCCTATTGGCTCCAACCCATCCGTAGCCTAACTTATATTAGGCCTAGTGGCTCCAACTCATCCGTAGCCTAACTTATATTAGGCCTATTGGCTCCAACCCATCCATAGCCTAACATGTATTAGGTTTATTGGCTCCAACCCATCCATAGCCTAACATGTATTAGGCCTATTGGCTCTATCAGATTTAATTAATCGTTTATTTCGATCCTGTTAACTGAATCGTTTGAAAAAATATTAACTAACAGATAAAGCAATAAACAGCGTTGATTAGCAAACAATTTTATTGTTATACTAGCAGTGTTACCCGGCGTTACCCGGGTTTTCGAAAAAAACTTCTACTTCTCTGTTTTCTAGTTCCATATTTCGATAGATAAAAAATATTTTGTGAATTTATGGAAAAAAAACCCAAAAACCTCAGGTTTGCTTTTTGAAAATAAACTACGTATCTGTTTTAAATCAGGGCTTCCTAATGAATGTTGTTTTTGTTTTTCCTTCACTGGCAAGGATAAATTGGCCCTTATGGAGAATATTTAGGTTATTTTATACAGGTATGAGTACCAGTTCTGGTGAACAGGATAAGCCTAGCTCTATCCTCCCCCCATTTCCCGTCATCCCTTTTCAAATAGTAAATTTTACAAGATAAATATGTATGTAATATTATGTTTAATTTGCTTTAATGCAAAGTTCATATATTTTTATGAATGTAATACCATATTCACATTATGACATTGATCTTTGGAATATACTACAAACAAAACGCTAGTTTGTGCTTTATAATGTATCAAAAGAAAACAAAAAAGTAGAATAAAATACATTCGCTGACTTGACATTAATCTCATTACACACAAAAAGTGTTATAATTCTATTTTATGGTAGACATCATGTTTTATTTCATGGGCTAGGCCTACTGTTTGCTTTTTCACACACAACATTCTAATTTTCCATACGTTAAAAGTATGATGTATAGCTAATGATCTATAACTAAATATAGGCCTATAATGATATATTCTAAATTAACTTAGCTCAAACTTACCAAAAAAATCTAAAGGCTGCGTAGAGTTTGTTCGTTTAATATATATGTTAACGATAAAATTACCGGTTCGGTAGCAGACGATAGACGTCTACATCAAAATTGTCGTTTTGCGCACTTTCACGTAAGAGAAGTGTGACCTGCGCAGTGAATGCAGCGGACAAACAAGCAAACAAAGAGAGAGATTTTGAGCTTTATACATAGATTGAAAAGGTTTTATACATTTGTGACGTAAATTTCGTTAATCGTAGCCTAAATGTTTAGCTTGCCCAAACTGTGGATACGAAGGCTCGTGTCTCGTGGTTCGTTGCCGTGGAAACGCACTGCGCACTTTGGGATAGTATGTGCGATATAAGAATAACGGTCAGATCCCACTATTCGATCAGGCAAGAGTGTCCCATGAGTTAGCGGTGGGTACTGTTGGTTAGCTAACTGCTTTCTCTCCAGTCTGTTAGTTCAAAATGAGCGACGTCTATGCAGACATCCCTGAAACAAACCTATTTGTTTTTTTTACTAACATGAACATAAACAAACCAACACACTTTTAAATTAAAACTCTTGTTAACTCCTTCGTTGTAGGGTTGCATCTGTAAACCTGAACGCTAGTCCTGGTCTGACATTTACATAGAGAAATTAACATAAAATTAAGTTTTTAGTCTTGAAATATAATTAGTCTGTTTGTTTATTGTAAAGCACAGAGTTAACAATGGACTAATTGGGCTCTAACCATTGCGGGTATCGAAACTCGAATTTTACAGTTATAAGCCTACTAATTGACCGCTAAATCATAGGGGGGGGGAGAGGATGGGGTAAATGCACAGCAAATTGAGACAAATGATAGATATAAAAACTGAAATATATCTGCTGTGAAAGCAAACAAACAGCCTCAAGAAGCGACATATATTTCTATCTTTTACGGGTGTTTTTACGTCGTTTTTGGGTAATACTAATACATATTTTAAAATTAATATAAGAGTCAAAGAATTCAAGTAGGATTCTAAAACTATGGATTAAATTTTGACGATGATAATCCAAGGCGATTATACTTAAGTTATTAGCATCATTAATGAACAGATTAGATATATACACTAAACTACTGTGTTATTAAGATAACTGCCGTGAAGCTTGCACGTATCACTGCTACAAAAATATGACGTAAATGCCAATGCAGCAGTGTTGCCAAGACAACTATAGTGACATATACACTGCTGAGGCATTAAAAAAAACTACTTTTTATGACAAATTTTCGGCCAAATTTATATATTAGCTGAACTAATTTCAATTTACAGTATAATATATACAAATAAAGTTAGAAAAATTAAAGTAATTTGCCACATGAAGTTGATTTTTAACTGTTAGGCCTAATTTCCAACAATTTTAAACCTTTTATTCTTTTTTAAAAGACAAAAACAAATCTATTACAAAAGCATCCTTAGCGATGCAAAAAAAACAAAAACTTTCTTTAATTGAATTCATTATTGAAATACTAATAAAACTTGACTACAATGAAAATTGTAAATAATAAGCAATTATCTGCCACACCAAATATAAAAAGGAAACGGTTAATTAGGCTTAACGTTGATTCTAAGCTTACACAAGCCTGTAAATGGTGTAATTAGTGTGATAGATTAGAGTCTGATACTCGTACGACATCACTGTTTTTTTCTTTTTACATATATAATGTACTAGCAGAGATTCGAAAAATATCTGTGATCAAATTAGTATCTTTATTGCAACAGTACTTCCTTAATTACAGGATTTCTAGAATAATACAAAAAGAATTCTAAGTGCAGACACTGAAATCTATAAGTCCACGTGTCTTAAGCCTAACATTAGTCAAGCCTTTATTAAGTACGGGATATAATCGATAGAAAGATAAATTAACACTGTAACTTGTGTACGTTTTTTGCTTTAGCTTAGATTAGTCCAACTTTACTTTACTTAATGCTACCAATAAATAAACTTATAATGTTATTCTACGACCCGACGTTAGAACGTTGATAAGCTTTTAATATGTTGTTGTATAAAATGTCTACTAAAGTATATTTACATCCGTTGAAATGAAATGTTATACTGTTAAACTTGTGATCAATCGTAGCTTATGTGGTGTTGATCTTAATTTATGTGAGCTGGTATCGAAACCCGATTTTTAGCGTTATAAGCCGTCAGACTTACAGCTGAGTCGCCAGAAGGGTTAAGTGTGAACAATGTGACCTTCTTTTGTGGTCACACGCAAGGTAATTTGAACCTGTGGTTTTCACGCTTGTGAACATATGATGAGTTAAATTTATTGTTAACAATATTTGACATTTTACTGGGTAATCGAAACTCGTAATCAATCACAAGAGTAACTTAGTACCTCACTTTTCCAACAGGTGTCTTAAAAGTGATGAATTATTATTGGCCGTTCAATAAAACCATTGTTAGGCTAATATCTGCTTCCATACATATTTTAAGTAGGACCTCTAGGTAGAACTCTTAACAGATACGTGGATTTACTGTCTATCTTTTTCTTGTTTTGATAAACCACAAAATTATTTAAGTAGACGTCCGCTTATAATAAATGCAGTTTCTAATTTGCATTTATATTTCTTGCCATTAAGTTAGGAACCTATTACGTCTCAAAGTTGTCAGAAGACTATTATTCTTAATTTATGCGTTTCTTTTTATACTGCTTACACCATCGGTTATCAAAATTTGTTAAGTTTAAAGATATATTTTCAACAGAAAGTTTAATATATTGTTACGTCTTTGTTCGTTTGTTAATTTCCCGTAAAAATTATTTCTGATGAAACTTCAGCGATACAAGTCATTTCTTAATTAAAACTAGCTTTTTCTTTCTCGTTACAAACTTTGTAATACACTTAATTTCCACAGTCACTTTAACTTAAACACACGCTATAATTCACAACGATTCACGAACTTTACTTACGGTCACTACCGCTCACTTGACTCTATTATCTGTCTCTATAGCTCTCTATCTGCTATTATACCTCCGCTTTATGTGCCGGGCTTATATACTAAAATAGAGGGCGCCTAGAAAAGATTAGAGTTGCCACCAACAGTAATGATCCTTCTTGAATCTCATGACGTGTTACTAGTGTCACGTGACTTCCGCTGTCGTAACAATATTATATTCTTCTATAATTTCAATTTTATTTCTGAACAAAATGCATATATATATATATATCTTTTTATATTATTTGCCAACATTTATTTATGACGGAGACGTTATACCTTACTTAATGTTTACGGAATCGTTATGTGTCATACTTGTATATAAACATTTATATTATTCTACTTGGGCCCGGCATGGCCAGGTGGTTAGGGTGCTCGACTCGCAATCTGCGTGTCGCTGGTTCGAAACCCCGTCCCACCCTTTCAGGCCGTGGGGGCGTTATAATGTGACGTTCAATCCCACTATTCGTTGGTAAAAGAGTAGCCCAAGAGTTGGTGATGACTAGCCGCCTTCCCTCTAGTCTTGCACTGGTAAATTAGGGACGGATAGCGCAGATAGCCCTCGTGTAGCTTTACGCGAAATTCAAAAACAAACAAACAAAAAACAATTAATTTACTTAACGAGTCTAATTTTTCTTTGCGTCTCAAATACAAGCGACCGTTTATTTCCGCAAAGACTAAATGTAGTGGAAGTTTAAATCACCGAAATAACACTTAAATTAGAGCGAAGGAAGAAACCCAGGACGTCACGTAATCCTGCCATTATTTTAACTAGGCTCTGTATCGACCTCAAGAACAAACCTATCAAAGATTTCGGAAGCACGTGTCCAGGCAGTGTCTTCGTAAAGAAGTTATAACATTAGAGGATGTTTTGTTGTTCTTGTTATAAAATCTCGAGTTCTCCATAGGCTTTGTCATGCTAATCTAGCTATCAAATAAATACATTTCCATCTTAATCTGTCTACCAAAGAAAAATATTTTTCATCTTAATCTATCTACCAAAGAAAAATCTTTTTCATGCTAATCTGTCTACCAAAGAAAAATCACCCAAAGACCCAGGTTCATGAATAACCATCCCTAATTTTGAACTGATAAAGTGGAGGGAACATGTTCAACAGCACCCGCCGTCCCCATTTGGCCTCCTCTTGGGTGGGTGAATAGTGGGACTTCACCATTATTCTTGTAGAGTACGGCGTCAAAGTGCGGAGTACTATTTCGAGGAAACGAGTGGCCGCGAACCATGAATCCTCGGAACCATAATCAGAGCACGCCAAGCACATTAAACTAATGAGCAGAGGGAATGTAGTCAGTCAAAAGCACCTACCTCCACAAGAGGTTTGTTCGGCTCTTTAAGTCAAATAACGTGATTGACTGCTGCTCCAGTGGCTCAGCGATAAAAATTGAGTTTCGATACCCCTGGTAGGCAGAGTATAGATAGCCCATTGTGTAACTTTGTGCTGTGTTATGCCTACCACAGGTATCGAAATCCGGTTTCTAGTGTTATAAGTCTTCAGTCTTACCGCTGAGCCACTATGGGGGGGAGTATAAAAAAAATTTGTGTTAAGATTAACTTGGGGGGGGGGGCTATTATTTCAAACATCACAATGATAATACAAAAGTACAAAGCTACTCGAGGGCTGTCTGCCTTAGCCATCCCTATCTTTGAAGTGATAGATTAGAGATAAGGCAGCTATTGAACATCACCCACCGCCAACTGTAGGGATACTCTTTTACCAACGAATAGTAGGATTGATTGTCACATTATCACATCTCTACCGTCAGTTTGCTGAGGAGATTCGAACTCGTGACCCGTATATTTCGAGTCGAGCGCCCTAAACACCAGACCTTCATGAATAGACCAGAAGAATTTGTTTTATAAGTCATGGTAAAGATGCTTTTCACATAAAATTACTCTGTTTTGTTTTTATTTCTTTTCTAAACGAAAGAGCTAACTGAAAAGAACCATACAGACACGAGACTCTTTCTTCTTAAGTCCTACATATCTGTGTAGTGTGATTAATTACGTTGTAAGTAGGAAAGCGTCATAAACTTCAAAGTCGATCCCTCGCATACCGTTTGTTTTTGTGGAAATTTGCTTCGTATGTAGTTCGTGAGAGTTTCGACAGAGCGTGGCGTGCTCATAACTCAAATAAACTACACTTTTTGCCATAAATATTATATACACATATGCATTGGTTAAATATTCTTCTAACGAGCAATTCAAACTTCAGCTATGCATAGTTATCTGAAAACGACGTAAAAATACTTCAGCAACAAAATATGAAAGTTTATATAATTGTTATTACAAATCATGTTGTCTTGGCCTAACGGGGAAGATGTTTTCTTCGTCAAATAAATGCGCCTACAGAAACAAATACTCTAAGTAAAGAAAAGGTTAACAGAAGATGTCTTAAATACAATGGTTAGAAGAGGACAACTTTAATAATTAGGTGACCAGAAGACAACTTTAGTGAAAAGGATAACTTTAATAATTAGGTGACCAGAAGACAACTTTAGTGAAAAGTATTAACAAAGGATTACTTTAGTGAAAAGTATTAACAAAGGATTACTTTAGTGACAAGGTGAACAGAGGATAACTTTAGTGACAAGGTGAACAGAGGATAACTTTAGTGACAAGGTGAACAGAGGATAACTTTAGTGAAAAGTATTAACAAAGGATTACTTTAGTGACAAGGTGAACAGAGGATAACTTTAGTGAAAATGTGAACAGAGGATAACTTTAGTGAAAGCATTAACAAAGGATAACTTTAGTAAAAAGGTGAACAGAGGATAACTTTAGTGAAAAGTATTAACAAAGGATAACTTTAGTGAAAATGTGAACAGAGGATAACTTTAGTGAAAATGTGAACAGAGGATAACTTTAGTGACAAGGTGAACAGAGGATAACTTTAGTGAAAAGTATTAACAAAGGATAACTTTAGTGACAAGGTGAACAGAGGATAACTTTAGTGAAAAAAATAGCAAAGAATAACTTTAGTGAAAAGTATTAGCAAAGGATAACTTTAGTGAAAAGTATTAACAAAGGATAACTTTAGTGACAAGGTGAACAGAGGATAACTTTAGTGAAAAAAATAGCAAAGAATAACTTTAGTGAAAAGTATTACCAAAGGATAACTTTAGTAAAAATGTGAACAGAGGATAACTTTAGTGAAAAGTATTAACAAAGGATTACTTTAGTGACAAGGTGAACAGAGGATAACTTTAGTCAAAATGTGAACAGAGGATAACTTTAGTGAAAATGTGAACAGAGGATAACTTTAGTGAAAAGTATTAACAAAGGATAACTTTAGTGAAAAGGTGAACAGAGGATAACTTTAGTGAAAATGTGAACAGAGGATAACTTTAGTGACAAGGTAAACAGAGGATAACTTTAGTGAAAAGTATTAACAAAGAATAACTTTAGTAAAAAGGTGAACAGAGGATAACTTTAGTGACAAGGTGAACAGAGGATAACTTTAGTGAAAATCTGAACAGAGGATAACTTTAGTGACAAGGTGAACAGAGGATAACTTTAGAGAAAATGTGAACAAAGGATAACTTTAGTAAAAAGGGTTAGGTTAGTAAAAAGGATAACAAAGAAGGTATTTTATAAATGATTTATTTTATAAAATCTTTAGTAAATGAACTAAGAAAGGATAGTTTGATAAAAAGGTAATGAAGGAATATCTTAGTTAACCCTTAACATAAAAAGTGTTTAATAAAAGGATAACAGTTGTTTACTAAAGTAAAGGATATATATTGACTAAACTGGGTAACATAAGGAATAACAGAGGAAGAGTTTTGGAATAATAAAAAAAAAATAGTTTCTATGAAAAGTAACAGAGTAAGACTATACCAAATAAAGTTTTGTTTTTGTCCAAACTAAAGAGAAGTTTTGGCCAACTGAACTTCCTTCCTGCAGTAAACTTTCTTTCCAATAATACTATTACTGTATTCTTATTATCTCACTTAGGCTAAGAAACAACGTTTCGAATGATTATTTACGGTTTGTTTTCAATTATGCACAAAGCTACACAAGGGCTATCTGTGCTCTGACCACCACGGGTATCGAAACCCGGTTTCTAGAGTTGTAAGTCCGCAGACATACCGCTGTGCCACTGGGGGGCGATTATTTACGGATCTGAGCCTATGATTGCGCGAACAATTTTTACTGGTTTGAAACCGAGATCATCTCATATGCTTTAACTTACATTCAACACCACGTGAAGAACTTTAAGTTTGGGTTTTTTTTTTTAGTGACTTAAAAAAAAAAATAAAACAGCAAGCTTTATTGTAGATGGTTTCACTATGTATTATTCATTTGATTTTATGTATTCATTGATTTAAAAATCGCACGTAGAACTCAGAAAACAGTGAATGGATATCTGACGAAGATCGATAATATATAAATCCTATCATACTTCAGAGTTATTTGTGTTTTAAATAATACTATCGGAGTAAGCCTAGTAACCTATATCAAATTTTTAACTGTCAGTTATCGATTAACAAACAGATAAACGAGCCTAAGAAAGTTAACCAAAAAAAAAAAACAACAAAAATGAATTCTAATTTGGAGTTAAGATTACAACCCGAAGGCTTTGCCAAGTAAAAAGTGGGGGGCCTTCTTATACGGTTCTGAAAATAAGCATTAATCGACCGTATGAAACAAGCGATCAGCGAATTTGTTTTTCCTTCCAGTAGTTTAGAAATTTATTCAAATATAATATTTATCGTGAAAATTTGCATGTCACATGGAAGAGAAAAAAAAATTGAAAAGCGAATTTTACTCTCCTATAAATGAACCGCATTATAACCCTCCATCGACCAAAACAATACATATATATACTTCAAAGAAAGGTTACTACTAAAACAAGTAATAACGTACATATATATACTTCAAAGAAAGGTTACTACTAAAACAAGTAGTAACGTACATATACATATATATATAAACTTCAAAGAAAGATTACTACTAAAACAGGTTTGTAGTAACATACATATATATATACTTCAAAGAAAGGTTACTACTAAAACAAGTAATAACATACATATATATACTTCAAAGAAAGATTACTACTAAAACAGGTTTGTAGTAACATACACACACACACACACATATATATATATGTATGTGTATGTTATTACAAACCTGTTTTAGTAGTAATCTTTCTTTGAAGTATATATATATGTATATGTATGTTACTACAAACCTGTTTTAGTAGTAATCTTTCTTTGAAGTATATATATGTATGTTATTACTTGTTTTAGT
>NW_013672064.1:4508-6638 GCF_000517525.1 Limulus polyphemus | reverse complement strand
AAAAGAGTTCACTCTTAAGTATTCAGAAAGTTTCAGCTACTAAGTCACGTGAAATTTTTAATCAAAATCAATATCATCCTGGTTTTTGTGTTTAGTACATTTCACACACACACAAATCAGGATGAATGAGGGTGTATATTCGTTTGACATCGATGTTCTTCCCTTTTCTTCAGTTTGTTTGTATTTTTGTTAACGAACATAATAATAAAAAAAATGTTCATTGTGGTAAACGAAATAATAACTTGATCTAAGTAAAAGTTTTTTTCTTCCCGATTTGTAAACAAAAAATCCTTATGTGTTGTCTCTTCAAGGAGCTCGTTAATTGGTACCGGTACATATATTTATACACCGTATTGTATGCACCGTATATATTTACCGGTGAATACAACTGACTATTTCCTCTATGATACTCAAGTTTCTTTAGTTTAAATTCTGAAACTGAAACAAATGTTGGATATAGCCTGACTAACAGACAATGATTAAAATCACTGTAAAAAAAAATATTTGTGGCCAAAATGTCTCCCAAATGACCCGAGTCGCTTGGTTCCTTACAGCGATTTTTTATTTAATTTTTTCACTGCATGGCCAGGTGGTTAGAGCGCTCTGCGTGCGTGTTCGAATCCCTGTCACACCAAACATGCTCGCCCTTTCAGTCGTGGGGGCGTTATAATGTGACGGTCAATCCCACTATTCGTTGGTAAAAGAGTAGCCGAAGAGTTAGCGGTGGGTGGTGATGACTAGCTGCCTTCCCTCTAGTCTTACACTGCTAAATTAGGGACGGCTAGCGCAGATAGCCCTCGTGTAGCTTTGCGCGAAATTCATAACAAACAAACAAACCTTTTGTCAATGACATTACTTGAGAAATTGGATATTGTTCAAGTAGTGATAATGAGCGCCATCTGGCAAACAAAACAAATGTGGTAACACTTTTAATTATAATATTTGTTTGCTTGTTTTAGAGCAAAGTCACATAGGATTATCTGCTACATCCACTACGGAGAACTGAACACCGGATTTCAATATTTGTAGGTACGTAAACTTACCGTTGACTCACCGGGGAACCCTCTCGAGAGGGGGGTTGTTAATGATGGTTTAGGGGTACATTATAAAGGTAACAGTCAGACCGGTTTTCAAATTCAAGATCTTTGTGCCGGACGATGAGTGCTTCTGATTGGCTGACTTCACTCTGGTCAATAGTTCAAAATTAAGGACGGCCATATCAGAACCTCATAGAGGACCTCTAACCTGTCCGTTTGGCCCACTCGAACATCAGATGCCGTTAAGGTTCAAAGCACGACTACCACGTTATTAAAAAAACACCAACAAAGTCAGATATTCTGTATAATATTTACCTTTAAAGCGATGCTATGAAAACGGAATTATGAGGAAGTTAAAAACGGAATTATGAGGAAGTTAAAAACGGAATTATAAAGAAGTTAAAAACGGAATTATGAGGAAGTTAAAAACGGAATTATAAGGAAGTTAAAAACGGAATTATGAGGAAGTTAAAATAAGTATTTTTTTTTACTCATAATAACTTGTTTTACTGTTAATCGCAAAGTTACACAATGGACTATTTGTGCTCACTACGGGTATCGAAACCTAGTTTTTAGCATTATAAACCTTCAGACTTATCGATGAGCCACTGGAGGGCTACTCGTAATAATACGAACTAGTTTTACGTTAAATTTGTAAAGATAAATTACGAGTTTATTCATAAATCACCTTTTCTGTTGAATATGTCTCACGTTTAGTAAATTACCCGGAATATATATTTCACGTTTAGTTAACTACCCGGAGTATATATTTCACGTTTAGTAAATTACCCGGAGTATATATTTCACGTTTAGTAAATTACCCGGAGTATATATTTCACGTTTAGTAAATTACCCGGATTATATATCTCACGTTTAGTAAATTACCCGGAATATATATTTCACGTTTAGTAAATTACCCGGAGTATATATATTTCACATTTAGTAGACTACCCGGAGTATATATTTCACGTTTAGTAAATTACCCGGAGTATATATATATATATTTCATGTTTAGTAAATTACCCGGATTATATATTTCACGTTTAGTAAATTACCCGGAGTATATATTTCACGTTTAGTAGACTACCCGGAG
>NW_013672064.1:2802-3860 GCF_000517525.1 Limulus polyphemus | reverse complement strand
CACGTTTAGTAAATTACCCGAAGTATATATTTCACGTTTAGTAGACTA
This sequence comes from Limulus polyphemus, assembly GCF_000517525.1. Lineage (NCBI taxonomy): Eukaryota > Metazoa > Arthropoda > Merostomata > Xiphosura > Limulidae > Limulus > Limulus polyphemus. The sequence goes on along the minus strand of NW_013672064.1, from coordinate 3,812 downwards.
CCCGGAGTATATATTTCACGTTTAGTAAATTACCCGGAGTATATATATATTTCACGTTTAGTAAATTACCCGGAGTATATATATTTCACGTTTAGTAGACTACCGGGATTATATATTTCACGTTTAGTAAATTACCCGGAGTATATATATATTTCACGTTTAGTAAATTACCAGGAGTATATATATATTTCACGTTTAGTAAATTACCCGGATTATATATTTCATGTTTAGTAAACTACCCGGATTATATATTTCACGTTTAGTAAATTACCCGGAGTATATATATATTTCACGTTTAGTAAATTACCCGGAGTATATATATATTTCACGTTTAGTAAATTACCCAGAGTTGGGATAGTAACTCTTGACAAAGATCTTTAATAACATCTTTTTTTGTTATGGTTTCATATATATGTATATATTAAAATGATATTGAATGAACGACGTGTATTGATCGGAATAGGCTTATTACAACAGAGCTCGGTTTAAGTCTATATTGAGAATAATAAGTAACCTGGATTGTATTCAATTTGATTGAAATTTAAAACATCCATTCGTAGGCAAATCTTTCAAGATCGATTTATAAAAGAATAAAATGTTATACGAACGTCCTGTTCTGTAATATGTTTTCTTTCCAAAATGAATAACTTTATATTTATTTTTTTTCTTGCTTTACATTTGAAATACTGACAAGGCCATATTGTATTTCTCGAAGGAACGAAAACATGAAAGAAATCTGACACCACGTGTTACATATTTAAAAAGTTTAATTACCGGATTATTTCACATATCTGAACCGGATCTCGTCATGTTTATGGTGCACTTGTTGCTATAGTTTTAGCTTTGTTTATTTGTAATTAAGCACAAAGCTACACAACGGACTATCTGTGCTCTGCCCACCACGGGTATCGAAACCCGGATTCTAGCGTTTTAAGTCCGCAGACATACCGCTGTGCTACTGGGGGCAGACGAGAGAAAGGTCTGTTTGTTTGTTTTAAGTTATGCACAAA
>NW_013672064.1:0-2781 GCF_000517525.1 Limulus polyphemus | reverse complement strand
GGGGGGGGGGCTTAGTTTAGCAAGAAGCAGTACTTTGCTGGTTAGATTTTAATCGTTTTTGGGATATGTTAAAAAATACCATTTTTTTGTTTGTTGTTTATCACAAAGCTACACAATGGGATATCTGTGCTGTGTTGTGTCTATCACTGGTATTGAAACTCGGTTTTTAGTGTTATAAGGCTTCATGCTTACAATAAACAGATGAAGTGGCTCATGTAAGAATTTTATCTGTTGGTTACTTCAAAAAACAATTAGAAGCTCCTGAAGAAGTAACCAATGGACATTCTGAAGACCCCCACGACTCTTTACACCCTGCCTTCAAACTCCATATAATGGTGAGATAAATATTTATGTACATTGTAAGTGGCAACGCCACCTATTCCAAAAAACAAAAACATATCATTCCATGGTGACAAAGTCAATCCATCTTGCTATACTATAGTATATAATTTACTTTAGTTTAGTTTCTATCTGGGTTTCGTAAATCTTACTGCTGAAATCCGAATACAGTAAAAAAAGGTCTAGTTGTAGCGCGAACAGAACAAACAGAGCACCACAATCATTCCTCAATTCGAGTAGAAATGGTGCTATGTTGCAGTGATGATAAAGAATCTTCTAACCCCTCTCGAATTTCTGATATCCTCAGATTGTTATAAGTGCTCTGCATTATCGATACTAGTTCTCGCACTTGGTTTCTAAGCAACCAACGCATTAGGACCGTTTCTTTTCATTTCACTACATAAACATAGTTACAACTATACCAGAGCCCACTTGTTAAATAGTGTATTAGACACCACGCGTGTGCAAAAAACGGAATTAGCTTTTTTTTCCGACGTATGCAATTTTAGTTAATAGTGACGTAATACACCACGCATGCGCAACAGTGGGATCGTGCTGGTTAAGCCCTTAAGCTTATAGTACGTTCGAATAAAAGCAGTTCTCCAGTCTAGACAACATCGGCGCAATGATCACGTGTAACATGAATAATAACCAACAACAAATCATCCAAAAGCTGCAAAACAAAGTAATACGACTGGCCTACCGACTCCCTCAATACACACCTGCATGCTACGTCGAAAAACACACTTCACTAAATACTAGGCAAGACCGCATCTCCAAACTAGCCGTCAAATATTACAAAAAAGCCGCTCATCGAAACTCACTCATTGCCGAATTCCACAAAATTGCCGCCACCCCCAAACCATGGTGTAAATACCTATCCCCATACAATATGATACACAACACCACAAATACCTATCCCCATACAACATGATACACAACACCACAAATACCTATCCCCATACAACATGATACACAACACCACAAATACCTATCCCCATACAATATGATACACAACACCACAAATACCTATCCCCATACAATATGATACACAACACCACAAATACCTATCCCCATACAATATGATACACACCACCACAAATACCTATCCCCATACAATATGATACACACCACCACAAATACCTATCCCCATACAATATGATACACAACACCACTGCCACATCTCCATGATCAACAGAAACACTCACAACTTACTGTTTCTTTTTTGCCTAAACAATATATTTTTCAGTATCATTCCAGGTTCTCATCACGCCAATGAATCTTCATTTGGACACTAGTCGGGCTTTTATTTGGTCCCGACTAGTGAAAGTGGGTTTTCTCGGGGTACTCCCGTTTCCCCCCACATCTAATTCTCAGGCATTGGATCCGAAGATCCCAGCCTTGGCACCTTGATCCACTGATCCTCGCCAGGCCCTGAAAAGGCCCGTTTGCGTCATTTTGTTTCGATAACTTGTCATATTCGGCTGACGACTTGCTCCTTCTTCAAAGAACAACCGGTCTCTGTTTCTGCTACGACTTGGACTTGCCTTCACTTCTGCCTACCTGCCTCTCCTTCATACGACCACCCAAAGTATATATGTACGTATACATATATACAAATTATTAATTAGTTAGTTAATTTTTTTTAAATTAATTAATTGATTGATTGATTAATTAATCAATTAACTATTCGCCCATACGGCTCATTACTCCGGTGACTACTAGACAAAATGTAATCTATTACCACGAGCAGGGTGAAGGAGGATTGTTTAATCTTCGAGAACCCTAAATTAATAATTATTTTTAAATCTAAATAACTGCCAGTTCTTCTTCTTCTTCAGACAACATCTGAATTTTAAACTGCCGATTACGAGAGAGCGATTATTTTGGGGATCTTAACAAGAAAGCGTCATCTATCGAGCCACGTCTATAAACACAGGCCTGTACCTTCAGTCAGTAATACAAGGCTGATTTCACAAAATAGTACTCTTATTAATCCTATGAAGAACGGACGTGTCAGAGATGGTAAATAAGACAGCTTTATCTGTTTCAACGATATCTGTAATTCAATTTTCACTGATAATTTAGGATATTACATTACACCATACATTATTTAACATTCAAAAGTTCTAGTTAAAAAACTTTAAGTTATACTAGAAACATAAACTGTACAGCTTAGTAAACTATGTAGCAGATCTGATATTTTATACTGGAGACATCAAACTGTACAGTTTAGTAAACTATATAGCAGATCTGATATTTTATACTGGAGACATCAAACTGTACAGTTTAGTAAACTACGTAGCAGATCTGATTATTTTATACTGGAGACATCAAACTGTACAGTTTAGTAAACTATGTAGCAGATCTGATATTTTATACTGGAGACATCAAACTGTACAGTTTAGTAAACTATGTAGCAGATCTGATATTTTATACTGG
>NW_013672063.1:49410-52807 GCF_000517525.1 Limulus polyphemus | reverse complement strand
TTATTATTCCACGGAATAATAAAACAGGACTTCCAGCTACAGTAGATAAACAGGACTTCCAGCTACAGTAGATACGTGGTAGATACGTGGAATAATGGCCGTAGCTGGAAGTCCTGTTCCATTATTCCACGTATCTACTGTAGCTGGAAGTCCTGTTCCATTATTCCAATATTATAACAACGATGTATTATTCTGTGATTAGTACATATATTTTTTCGTTGTGTTTCACTGGTGGTTTTTAGTGCGACGTTCACACAATAAGATGTCTACGCTCTGTCGATCGCAAGGAATTGAACCCCGGATATTTAGCACTGTAAATTCGGAAACCTCCAAGAATTTATTTGTTTGAAAGTAGTGAAAAAACCACAATGGACCGCCTGTTCTATTCACCGCCGGAAATTGAACCTCGGGTTTTAGCTTTATAAGTCCATAATCTTGCCGCTGACCATCGGGTGACTGTAGAGTTTGAAGCAATGTGATAAGAACATTGGGATAGTCTAAAGCCATAACATCGTTTTACAGAATTGTAGCACGGTATACGTTTACTAGTAGATATCAAAGGTGTTCACATACCACGGCCATTAGTATATATGAAAGGCTGAATACTCTTAGTGTTCACATACCATGGCCATTTTCACTTTGAGCAAAGAAATTTATCTGACCGCTAATGACAGTGTGATTGAAAGGCAAGAACTGACCGTAAACTTCATTTGAAAAAACCCAACCGGTTAACTTAACCCTTCGTTTCCTGCTTGTGTAACTCTGCCTACCACCCCACGAGCAAGATTCGTGAATTTTTGCAGCGGGCCATTCTAAATGTTGCGCGCAAAATGCTTGCATCATATGATGCAAACCCCCAGTTAAAGGGTTAAAGCAAACTGCTTCCGGTTTCGAGAGTGTGAACTATAAGCACGCACTCTTTGTTTTAAGCACAATAACGAAACCCTAACGTACAGGACTTCACGTTGCTTGCATATTATTTGAAGCATAAAACAAGCATTTACTATATATACAATTACCCGAGATACAAATATTTCAGATTGCTTTATCAATATTTCTACTTATCTGAACCAACGGATAAGAATATACTGATTGTAGGTGTTTGGATCAATATAAGAAAAAACATTTACTTCAAAGATAAAACTAGGTTACATATTAGAATCTCTCACTTAGAAATAAGATGTTTACTTTTTAAAGTATTCGTTATCATTATTTTCTTATAATGATGTATAATCATGTAAGAACAATTCTTTGATGGATTGTTTAGACAGAGTGTTCATGATGAAGCTCTGTTGAATGGACGGCAACTGCCTTTTGTAGAAATTAGTGTTTGTCGTCCATTCAGTTAAATTTCATCATTAAGAGCAACTTTTACGGGACTGAAAATAAACATTCCTAATTATTCTTGTGATCATCAATGAACTATCCAAGCCCTGTTAAAGTAAAAGTTAGGCCTTATACGAAAAGCAAGGATGAAAACGAAAGTCCGGGGTTAGATTCCCCATGATGGACAGAACACAGATTGTTTACGGTTATTCAACTTTAAACTAAAAGTATGACAACGACGTTTTCAGCTTAGAAATATTTGTATTGTTCGATCATGGCAAAGTTAATAGAGCTACTAACCAGAGGAAATACAGCTACTCTTATAACGCACCCCTCTACTTAAAATGCGGGGAATATTTTGTGAATTTGTACAGATACAAATTTGCTCACTATCTCCAAAATCCAGAACTCTGGCCTAACGCCAATACGCATCCATCCAGCTTAAAATCATTAAGTCATTCTGGACCCAAACAGTTTTTGAAGTATTTGGAATGTGTGTGTTAGAGTGATAAGTGACGCAGTCAGTGTTTACTAACTGTATATTCTATTTTTGAATATCGTTCTAGGGGAATTCATAAAGTTTAAAATAATTTGGATTGTTTGTCTGTTTTGAATTTCACGCAAAGGTACACGAGGGCTATCTGCGCTAGCTGTCCCTAATTTAGCAGTGTAAGACTAGAGGAAAGGCAGCTAGTCATCACCACCCACTGCCAACACTTAGGCTACTCTTTTACCAACGAATAGTGGGATTGACCGTCACATTATAACGCCCCCAAGGCTGAAAGGGCGAGCTTGTTTGGTGTGACGGTGATTCGAACTCGGGACCCTCAGATTGCGAGTCGAGTGCCCTAACCACCTGCCCAGGAATTAGGTAGTCAAGGAAAACCCCCGTTCAAGAGTTACGTAGTCAAGTAAAATCCCCGTTCAAGAGTTAGGTAGTCAAGGAAATCCCCTGTCCAAGAGTTAGGTAGTCAAGGAAAACCCCTGTCCAAGAGTTAGGTAGTCAAGGAAAACCTCTGTCGAATACACCAGCAGAGATTTGAGATTTAGTGACAAACCAAATGTATTTTGTAAAAAAACGGATGCAAATATTGATCATATTTCAATAGATCAAAGCAAGTTAAATGATTTGATTTAGACGACTGCTTAATCGATGGCAAGTCAACGTGAGTGTAATCATGTCTGTCAGTAGCTTCTTTTATATGCAATGTTTGTTTTTGAATTTCGCGCAAAGCTACACGAGGGCTATCTGCGCTAGCCGTCCCTAATTTAGCAGTGTAAGACTAGAGGGAAGGCAGCTAGTCATCACCACCCACCGCCAACTCTTGGGCTACTCTTTTACCAACGAACAGTGGGATCGACCGTCACATTATAACGCCCCCACGGCTGAAAGGGCGAGCTTGTTTGATGTGACGGTGATTCGAACCGCAACCCGCAGATTGCGAGTCGAGCGCCCTAACCACCTGGCCATGCCGGGCCTTGTATGCAATGTAATGATATAGATTAACTTAATGGGATATTTCACATTTCGAAGGAGTTAGTCACCTCGTCTGATGCTCTGTTTTTTGTTGTTTTTTTTAGTATTAAGAACTAGAATCAAGATAACTTTGAGAATTCCTTATTTTACTAAAATGTTGGAGAGCAATCCCAGTGATTTCATCTACGCACTTGTTGAAAAGGACTGTAATATCTGATATTTTGTGTACTCCACGAAGTGGGAAAGTTTCATTTGGTGGGTTTAGGTAGAACTCCAAAACTAACATACCTTCACCGTGGGAGCTAAAACTGCGAACAGACTGTATAGCCATGGTAACTAGAGAGGTTCGCCTGCAAGATATTCCAAGTCCACCATAATCGTTTTTGATAAATGATACTAAAGTGTTATCTAGAGTTATCATGATTTCACATAGCAATTTAGAAATTAATTTGATAGACCAATTGTGTGTTGTTATCGTTGGGCATTTCTGTAACAGGGATGTTCTAGGATTAAAAATTTATCTGGCATTGAGTATATCGTATTAAATATTAGGTCGTCATGGAATTAATGTCGCTTTTTTTCAGATAAAACAAT
>NW_013672063.1:47205-48827 GCF_000517525.1 Limulus polyphemus | reverse complement strand
CAGGTTTTTGGGTCGGAAGTAGTTATTGTCTAGGACTGAGCCATTGTTTTTGGCGTTTAATATTCGCATAGAGAATCTATTCTTCATCACCGGTGACAATTCTGTCAAAAAATGGTTCACGCGCGTTACATGCCAGAAGAGACTTAGCACAACGTTCACACATCGAAAACGATGATCATCGGAGGGTTCGTGAGGCACCTTCTTTATGGAGTTTTCCCGTATTCCTTAGATGTTTACGTACTGTTTCATGAGAGACATGCAATTTCAGGGCCATTTCACGATTGTCTTGCCTTGAGTTAGACTCGACAAGCGTCTTCAGAGCATCAATATCAATTCAAACACGTCGGCCCCTGCCATCACAGTTTTTAAGGTTAAAGTCACCTAAAAGAAATTTGCTGAACCATCGTTGATACTTACAAATGTTCAAAACATTTCCATAAATTTATTTAATATTCTTTGTGGCTAAAGAGGCGTTGTTTCCCTTCTCGTATCCAAACAGCATTACATACCGAATGTGCGTTTCGTCGTGTGTCATCATAGTAAACTTTACACATTATATAGGCTACACTAACGCTTCATCAGTTAGGTACTCTCGCTGTTAAAAATGTTTAACAATAAATTTTCTTGCATCTGGTGGTAGCTCATTTTGATTAATTAACTTGTTGTCAGGATATCGTAGCATCTATTTTCTGTAGTGAGCGTAGAATTCTTGATTAAAGAGATGATTGATTCTTTCCTTACAATACAGTGGCACTACCTTCGTGTGCTAATCGTATATCCAAGGCTGATGTTTACGTTATTCCGTTCGTAGAAAGATGATAGTGGCTGTTCGTCCTTCCTTGCGATACTTTTTGCTTTGAACCCGTTATTAGATTAAGCGAATTAATTTCTAATCTACGAGGAGACATAACTTTGCTCTCAGGAAGTGGCAATAAGCTGTTTTTGATTTGTAGCTCTCTGAATTTAACTCTTAAAAAAAACAAAAAAACAACCACCATTAGACTCATTGATTCGATACATATTCACGTTTAACTTTGCATTGTTTAAAGTTACTTGTTAAGTAATTAAGAAGGGAAGCTTAGAATGAATCATTGAAGTTGTGAACAATGTTTAAGATTTTTTGGTATTCGTAGTAGTCACAGTTCCAAACTCCAGACTGAATTATTATTATTTGATAACAAATGGATTAACATTAATAGTGTGTGGTACAAGAATTTAAAGTTGTGAACAATGTTTTAGATTTTTAAGTATTTGTAGTCGCCATTGTTTAAGCTCCAACATGAATAATTATTGTTTGATGACAAGACTGCCTTTAATATTTTGCATAAAATTCTTTGAAATAAATGGGCATTATGTGTTTCCTGCATTAATGATGTCAAGCAGTTGTGTGGTAGTGGAATTATTATGTTGTTGGGCATGATGACAATTCATCCAAAAAAAAACCACACGTTCAAAAAACACTGCTTGAAGGACATGTGATGGCTTTACCTTGTTTTCATTAGAGCCATGGTGAACAGGATCAAACCGGTAAAGAAGACATGGTGAACAGGATCAAACCGGTAAAGAAGCCACGGTGAACAGGGTCAAACCGGTAAAGAAGACATGGTGAACAGGATCAAACC
>NW_013672063.1:36086-46225 GCF_000517525.1 Limulus polyphemus | reverse complement strand
GGTGAACAGGGTCAAACCGGTAAAGAAGCCATGGTGAACAGGGTCAAACCGGTAAAGAAGCCATGGTGAACAGGGTCAAACCGGTAAAGAAGCCATGGTGAACAGGGTCAAACCGGTAAAGAAGCCATAGTGAACAGGATCAAACCGGTAAAGAAGACATGGTGAACAGGATCAAACCGTTAAAGAAGCCACGGTGAACAGGATCAACCCGGTAAAGAAGACATGGAACAGGATCAAACCGGTAAAGAAGACATGGAACAGGATCAAACCGGTAAAGAAGACATGGCGAACAGGATCAAACCGGTAAAGAAGACATGGCGAACAGGATCAAACCGGTAAAGAAGACATGGTGAACAGGATCAAACCGGTAAAGAAGCCACGGTGAACAGGATCAAACCGATAAAGAAGACATGGAACAGGATATCGTGTGATTACAGTACCCTATTTTCACCAGTCATAGTGAACAGGGTCAAGCCAGTCCGGAAGATGGGACGTGAAAAAGGTTATAGAAAACTCAGGATATTTTATCGTAGTTCACTGTATAATGTTTTGATGTTGAGGTTCTTAGTCAGGTTCTAAATGTTTACACAACATTGTAACTGTAATGAAATGTATGGAAACAAAGAAGATTGTGAAATATTAAGAATACAACTTTTTTTGTTAGTGTTCTACCATACTTGCTTTGCTGGTTGGCTAAAGGCACACAAGGCAATACTACAGTCCTTAAGTTACTTATTCCGAAGTGTCAAAAGTGTCTGACGTCGAGCAGGTCGTCTATAAAACAGATATTATTTACTTGGGCCAGATTTCACGGTTCAGTTCCATTTTTCAGAAGCCTGTATCTGGTCTAATATGCTGAATTATTTATGTGTGACGTACATTAGCCATTTTCTGATGGTTATGTGTGACGTACATTAGCCATTTTCTGATGGTTATGTGTGACGTACATTAGCCATTTTCTGATGGTTATGTGTGACGTACATTAGCCATTTTCTGGTGGTTATGTGTGACGTACATTAGCCATTTTCTGATGGTTATGTGTGTCGTACATTAGCCATATTCTGATGGTTATGTGTGACGTACATTAGCCATTTTCTGGTGGTTATGTGTGACGTACATTAGCCATTTTCTGATGGTTATGTGTGACGTACATTAGCCATTTTCTGATGGTTATGTGATGCCAATCTGTTTAGCGGTCTATCATATTCTGTCAAAATTGATAAACGTAGCCTTCACGTTCGTTGCATTACAGAACGTGCATCTCGTGTACTTATATTATACCATGTTACGTCATTCCTATCAAGATTACCAATATCAAACTTTTCTAGCTGCCCAGTGACCTCTTCATACCTTTCACTGTAGAGATTGGTCTCACAGTCTCGTTAGCTAAACAGGTTCAACTTGGATATCATCAAGGCCCAACACTAACATACCGACTAGAAGACAAGTTTATACTGGCAACAACTAAAAATATGACAAATTGTAGATCACATTCGAAAATGGATGTCTTTAAAATATAACAATAAATAAGTAATGTTTTAAACATTTTACGACGCACGCTTTAGTTCATGATATCAAAATATCGTGAAACATTTTACGACGCACGCTTTAGTTCATATCAAAATATCGTGAAACACTTTACGACGCACGCTTTAGTTCACGATATCAAAATATCGTTAAACATTTTACGACGCACGCTTTAGTTCACGATATCAAAATATCGTTAAACATTTTACGACGCACGCTTTAGTTCACGATATCAAAATATCGTTAAACATTTTACGACGCACGCTTTAGTTCACGATATCAAAATATCGTTAAACATTTTACGACGCACGCTTTAGTTCAGATATCAAAATATCGTTAAACATTTTACGACGCACGCTTTAGTTCATGATATCAAAATATCGTTAAACATTTTACGACGCACGCTTTAGTTCATATCAAAATATCTTTAAACATTTTACGACGCACGCTTTAGTTCATATCAAAATATCTTTAAACATTTTACGACGCACGCTTTAGTTTATGATATCAAAATATCATTCTCATATTTAGCATATTGGAAAGAAAAGTTTCCTGGTTATGTAACCAAATGTACACAGATTTCAATGGTGTTCTAACATTGTCAAATTATTACAGGGTAATTTTTAAACAAGCGGAAACTAACACAATAGTTAATGAACTAAATATTGAACGGCTGGATCAGTTGCATGAACAATATATTTTTATTTCATCTATATAAACAGAATATTACTTTTTAAATGAAGCAGTTGGTGTATATAAACAGAATATTACTTTCTGAATGAAGCAGTTGGTGTATATAAACAGAATATTACTTTTTAAATGAAGCAGTTGGTGTATATAAACAGAATATTACTTTCTGAATGAAGCAGTTTGGTGTATATAAAACAGATTGTAATTGTGATCACGTTTTAATGTTGTCGCTGGCATGTTTAGTAAAATAAATAGTGTTTTTGATAAAGTTTTAAGGTTGTCGCTGGCATGTTCAGTAAAGCAGATCGTACTTGTGATCACGTTTTAAGGTTGTCGCTGGCATGTTCAGTAAAACAGATGGTACTTGTGATAACGTTTTAATGTTGTCGCTGGCATGTTCAGTAAAACAGATGGTGATTTTGATAAAGTTTTAAGGTTGTTGCTGACATGTTCAATAAAACAGATGGTACTTGTGATAACGTTTTAAGGTTGTCGCTGGCATGTTTAATAAAATGGATGGTGTTTTTGATAGTTTTAAGGTTGTCGCTGGCATGTTCAGTAAAACAGATGGTAATTTTGATAAAGTTTTGATGTTGTTGCTGGCATGTTTAATAAAATGGATGGTGTTTTTGATAAAGTATTAAGGTTGTCGCTGGCATGTTCAATAAAACAGATGGTACTTGTGATAACGTTTTATTTGTTTTCTTGTTGTGTTGAACGTCTCATGGATTCACTGATTTTTTGAAACTTTTCCTTACAGGCACTTATACCACCAGTGGTATATTTACAGAATAAATATCTCAGATATCATCTTTAACCCTCCGTCAGTATCCACCTTACTTATACGACCTAAAAACAACAACACTATATTAAACTGGACAACAAAGAGAATCTCAAGACTTTAAAAGTACTTTTCTTTACAAAACTTTACAACAGAAGTCGTAGCATCTTTGTTGCACCACCAACAGCTTGATCATGTATCTTTTCGCTTCCGTAGCCCCCTGGTGTTCTTTCATCTTCAGATTCTTTATCGAATAAAGCGTTGCTTTCTTTCCTTGAATGCTCTTCAATTGGATCAACATCATTTTTACTTTCTGATTCACTACTTCCTCCACGTTAGTCTATACCCCCCCCCCCCACCATCCCCGGGATAATGGCTCTTCGTGACATACTTGCACAGTGCCTTTCACGTGTAATAGCATCAGTGTTAGTATTGTCTGCACGATTACACAGCAAACGATGACAACCGAGGTTGCTTATTGATTTATATGATTTTTCAAACTGTTTCTAAAAGGTTCTTAACACTAGAACATTCTGGAAAATTTCCAGTTAATTTTCGGGAAGAAGCACTTCAACTTCCCCTGTGACAGCTTACACCATAAATCCCGCAGGTTACACCATAGATCCAAACCAAGAGAGGCGCAAATGTACTCCAAGTGGTAAAAGTAAGTACAAATAGGAATCAAAACACTCGTAATGCAAAGCACGTGGGGCTAGACCAATACGTATTTGTTGTTACAAAGTGTTTCAACAACGAGGAAGCACTGTGCGTTTCACCCAGTTTATCTCAACCTGTTCTGGGTAATATACACGTTCTAGGTGTAGTTGTGTGAACATGCTGTTGTATACATAAGGTTAATTCATTCTTTGAATGTTTGTTTGTTTGTTTTAGAGCAAAGCCATATTGGACTATCTGCTACCTCCACCTCGAGGAATCGAACCCCAGATTATAGCGTTGTAAGACAGTAAATTAACTGCTGTCCCACCGAAGGACTTCACTGGTTGAATTGTTGGAAGTATACATGTCAAATATGAAAGTGAAAGAAAGTTGAAATTTGAAAATACAACACAATACAACAATTTATAATAATAATAAAAGAGCCTCTGTCTGTCTGTTTGATCGCCATAGATCCAAAAGAACCTACATACCAGAAACTTTGCGTGCATACTAAGTGGATTCCGAGGTTGTGCACCTAGGTATTATTTCTTTTAGATTGAACCCAAACATTTTTGGCCAATTTTTGCCCTATAGCCCTTAAGCCCCGTAGCCCTATAGAAAAGCATAATTTATTTTTATTCTCACTTACTGAATAAACAATGTGAGAAGGTTTTCTGTCAAATACTGTTGAAGAAGAAGAACTTGCTAAAAAAAATCTGCCAAAATTGTTCAAAAAATTTGGAAAATTTCACATATTTTATCAAAAATGAATAAAATTCAACAGGGTACGAGACCAAACATTTATTAGCCAATCAAAGACAAGGAAACAAAGGGATCAGGACCTCCCAGGACCCACGGCATAGAGCCTCAGAATTCTAGAAAAGGTTTTAAATAAATAAAAGTTCGGGAAATGATATCAAACAAAACAGTTAAAGAATTTTGGCGCGTGGGAAGACATTAGAGTTTAACATTTTTCATTTTCCTCCTATACTTACAATCATCGGTCTATAGGCCTACGATTGTACACGAACAATCGGAAAATATAGTCTGTTTTACATAATTTGAATATATAATTTTGCATTTATTTATTTTTCTAATTCAGGAAATGGTATCTGTAAAGGCGCTGGCCTCGAGGCCAGCTAGGCCAAAAAAAAATAAAATTAAGTTGAAATGATTATCCATCTGTATTGGTGGAAAAGAGAAAATAAAAAAAAATGAATTTAAAAGTTAAAATTTATACTATTGCTTTCAAAAACGTTGAATTAAATTTTAAAGTATTTTGAACATTCTATCACACAGGCTCTAAGACGATCTAAGAATCTATATTCATAATTAGCCTATTGGGGACAAAATCTCGTTTATTTTTGAACATCCCTCGTATTTGGAATGCTAGAAAATAATTATCTTGAAAGAAAAGTTTAGCATAATCAGAATATTGTATAGCTGTACACGAATTGAAATTTAATCACCCTATTGGATAATCCCGAAAAAAAGTCTTGTTTTGGAAATGTCCGATCCTCAATGCAAAACGTTTTGCGAAGGGCAGGCCAAAGGGACCTGCAAGAATCTCAGGACATGTACTGAGAATGCCAGTAACAAGACCAGCAAAGAAATCCATGGAGTGGGTGCCGCCAAATTTGAGAAGGAGGGAGAGGAAGGCCAAAGAAGACATGGCGAAGAACTTTTAAAGATGATTTGGAACTGGTGGATCTAACATTTGACCAAGCGGTGGAGACCGCTCATGACAGAGGCAGATGGCGAGGTCTCGCTGACCAATGTTCCCAAAGGAACGGGAGGAACTAAGACTAAGATTGGATAATCCTCTTTTAGCACTTAATAACCAGTGTTTGTCTTTCTTGAGTATTTTTTCAAACATCCGCAACAAAGCTTATAAAAATTGCTTGGAAAGGCTTTGTTTTGCAATATCTACTACTTGTGAATTTGTAAAGTTTGCGCATAGAGAGCTTTTTGATGTTGTGTTCCATAAGTGATAACTCCAGTTCTGTAGAAATGTTTTTTACTGAATCTCTTGTACATGTTATATAGGACATTAGAAACCGTGATATAAGCCTTTTGTGTTTTTACGTCGCCCACAAGTCTTTTATTTAAAAGTTACAGTAGATTTAAGCAAAGAAATATAAATGATTAGGGAGGAGATTTTATCCAGTCAATGATTCATCACTTCTGAGGAGAACATAATAGATTCGGCAACAGAAGGAAAAAAAAAAAAACATGTTTAGAACATCATGAAAAACAATAGCCAGAAAACATAAAACCCATATAAGTGAAAACAAATATTGATAAAAAGTTTTATAAAAATATGCAGAACGATGAACAGGCAAATTGAACTGGAGGAGAAAAGATGATGTAAAAAAGTAAATAGACAGTGGAAGTTCAAAGTTAAATATAGAAAGAGAGAAAAAATAATAAGTAAATTTATAGGCAGAGAGGAACATTTAAGGTAGAAAATAATCTTGTCAAACAATTAATAGGTAGTGAAAAAGCAAAACAACGAATTGTTAAAGAAAACAACGAAACGGTAAATCAGTAATGAAAAACCACCGAAAGACTAGGAAAATTTTAAAAGCGCTACGAGTAAAACCATAATTTTCTATAAGAAAAATAATATTTCGATATAGAAGAAATACTTTTGTGCTCCGGTGAGTTAGCGGTAAGTTTAAGGGCTTACGTCGCTAAAATTCTGGGGTCGATTCCTATTATGTAGCTTTGTGCGAAAATATACCAATAGATGGAAACTATAACTTGTAAAGATTGAATGTACGGAATGAACAGTTAGGCACCTCAATGTTAACACTAATCTTGGTCATAATCCATATAGTATATCATAAAGATTGGAATGTACGGAATGAACAGTTAGGTACCTCATTGTTAACACTAATCTTGGTCATAATCCATATAGTATATCACAAATATTGGAATACACCGAATGAACAGTTAGGTACCTCAATGTTAACACTAATCTTGGTCGTAATCCATATAGTATATCACAAATATTGGAATGCACGGAATGAACAGTTAGGCACCTCAATGTTAACACTAATCTTGGTCATAATCCATATAGTATATCACAAATATTGGAATGCACGGAATGAACAGTTAGGCACCTCATTGTTAACACTAATCTTGGTCGTAATCCATAAAGTATAACACAAATATTTATAGAATATTTCGGTTAGTTCTAAATTCATACTCTAAGTTAATAACACAAAGTAATCTTCTTAAGTGTAATAATTGCTAAAGAAAATCATTTGAAGTTATTTTAAACACTATAGTTTAACGAAACCATAAACTATTCCTAAACATATACAGACACCTATTAATTGCTCCTACGATGCCTACAGAGTACCAATACATAAACGTGTATATAGGACAATAAGAACCGATGGAAGTTACTGAAAACAGGCCGAAAACAAAAGCACCATAGTTTAGTGGATCAAAGGAATTACACCAACGTGCAGAAAAATTTTGTTTCGAAAATTCTCCCAAAGATACATAAAAATCCTAATCCTGAACGAAGACTAGAGCAAAGGCAGTTAGTTATCAGCACCCACCGCCAACGCTACTATAATCAAATAATGGAATTTGGCCATTATTCTTATAACGCACCTCGACTTCAAAGTGAGTAGCGCGTTTTTGCGGCCATGGGACGCGAACCATCGACCTTTTGATTCAGACTCTGGCAGTGACCGACAGAAAACAGGGAACACAATAAAAGAAAACAGGTAAATGGTGGTATCAAAGGCAGGTAAATTACTAAATCGGAGAAATGAGAAAAAGGATAAAATCAGAGAGAAAAAAAAAGGGCGAAACGATAGCTAAGTCGAGAGATATTCAAAACGATAATTTGTAAAATCGGAGATTCGATTCCCCACGGTGGACAGGGTGCAGTTAGACAATTTTGTAGCTTTGTTGATAAACCAAAACATGCAAGGAAACCTAATGTTTATAAGAATATACTCGAGAAATAATTAAAACAGTCTTAAAACGTCTCGGAGATGAATAAAAAAAAATCAAATTCATCATGAAGTTTGAGGTTAACTACCTAAATCTACCTTTATATATATGTATAATCTCTTTTTAAATCGCCCCCCTGTGGCACAGCGATATGTCTGCGGATTTACAACGCTTTGTGCTTAACTTCAAATAAACGAAAACATGCAAAATGATAGTTAGCTACAATAAATATACAGATAAAAAATATCCTAAATAATTAAATGATGGGAAAAATGAAATTTAACTCGGCAGGAGGAGAAACACTTGTTTCAGTAAAAATATGTACATATCTCTAGTGTGTATAGTCTTATACTCACACACCAATTGGTGTGTATACATGAAATAACGGAATATATAATTACATGTCAGAGGAAAACATGTAAAACTAATTATAAAACCACAAAATATATAGCCATGATTGTAAATGGGCGAAACGCCTCAGCACCCATAATTCATGGTATAATTTATCAAGTTAATACACATACAAACGCGGATAATTTGCACACTATAATTAGTTATCGTTGACAATCTGAGACTAATTAGTTATCGTTGACAATCTGAGACGCTATAATTAGTTATCGTTGACAATCTGAGACTAATTAGTTATCGTTGACAATCTGAGACTCTATAATTAGTTATCGTTGACAATCTGAGACGCTATAATTAGTTATCGTTGACAATCTGAGACGCTATAATTAGTTATCGTTGACAATCTGAGACGCTATAATTAGTTATCGTTGACAATCTGAGACTCTATAATTAGTTATCGTTGACAATCTGAGACGCTATAATTAGTTATCGTTGACAATCTGAGACGCTATAATTAGTTATCGTTGACAATCTAAGACGCTATAATTAGTTATCATTGACAATCTAAGACACTATAGTTAGTTATCGTTGACAATCTGAGACTATAATTAGTTATCGTTGACAATCTGAGACGCTATAATTAGTTATCATTGACAATCTAAGACACTATAATTAGTTATCGTTGACAATCTCAGACACTATAATTAGTTATCATTGACAATCTGAGACACTATAATTAGTTATCATTGACAATCTCAGACATTTTAATTAGTTATCATTGACAATCTCAGACATTTTAATTAGTTATCATTGACAATCCAAGGCTCAATTTTATGAAGAAGCTTCCAAATGTTCTCGCCCTTCGAACTCCAAAATCCGGGTTTCGAATCCCTGAAGTGGCCAGAGCACACATAGCCTTTTTTTATTGTGAAGCTATTTGTGCTTAAACAAATATAAATAGACAATAAACAATCCCCCCCCCCTTTTTTTTACACCAGGTGTTACAGGCGTGACAACCGATAACTCAAGAACTCAATGTCTTTTTCAGAATAACAACCTACCTTAGCAACGCCCTCAGATAAAAAAAAATAGCTTTGTTCTTCTCGGTGGTAATTACCATCGACTAGTTATTAAATACCGTTGGAAAATTTCAGAAATTCCAACAATTTTACCAGGTTATATGAAAACCACATTGAATTTCAAATGATTTTTTTTTTTTTAATGAATAAACGACCCCAAAAATAATATATTTGTCACGCTAGTTTTATCTAAAGCTTTCAAACTAAATCTGGTTTCTTAGAAATATCTGGCTATTTTCTAAAATAAATTAAACAGTATAAAAAACAGTAGTCACAACCAGTGATTAAGCTGCGCGGCCGCACAACAACCAGTGATTGAGCTGCGCACTTCATTATTCCAGCCGCGCACATCCTCGGTAATGATGAGGAGTCTCAACATGTCGACAGCCTTAATTACCCTCCCAGTCGAATAGGCTTAAAGCCCGAAAATCCAACTGGTAGCATTGCAAAGCGGCCCAATGATCCAATAGGGTCGATGGTCTATAAATCCCCACCCCCTAAAAGAAACTGGTAGCGCACATCGCACATGACTGGAGCACATGGCAACATTCATTCCGCACATGACTCGAAAAAATTAGAGGGAACATTGGCCGCAACTTTAAGGGGTTTATATGAAAAGTGTGAAAATAGTTTTCTTTTTTATTTCCAATAGTCGCTCCCTACTTGTCCCTAATCTGGATTTGATAAATTAGAGGGACCATTGGCCACAACTTCAAGAGGTTTATACGAAAATTGTGAAAATGGTTTTCTTTTCTTTTCCAATAACCGCCCCTACTCGTCCCTAATCTTGATTTGATAAATTAGAGGGAACATTGGCCACAACTTCAAGAGGTTTATATGAAAAGTGTAAAAATGGTTTTCTTTTCTTTTCCAATAACCGCCCCCTACTCGTCCCTAATCTTGATTTGATAAATTAGAGGGAAAGCTTATTTTGTTGTTAAGCACAAGTTACACAACGACGATCTGCTACAGAGAAATTAATAAGCACAGCACCAGGTGATAAACCTTGTTTGTTTTTGGAATTTCGCGCAAAGCTACACGAGGGCTATCTGCGCTAGCCGTCCCTAATTTAGCAGTGTAAG
>NW_013672063.1:32518-35139 GCF_000517525.1 Limulus polyphemus | reverse complement strand
GTATATATATATATATACAAGTTTTATTATTCTGTATGGAAATTTAACATTTGATTTTACGTCTATATTTTTCAAATCATCCAGAAACGTTGTATAATTACATTTACTATTCCCCAAACTTTGCAAATGGTCTGCCTCGTGCTGTTTACATTAAAATATTCGAACTATTTCATTGTTATTAAATAACAACAAACCAATTGATCGAATGTCACACTTATAACCCACCCATAGCTTAAAGTGCAAGGAATATTTTGTAGTGTCGCACTGATTCGAACCCGGTTTGCCAGTTCAGAGATCCAGAGCTCTACCACAGGGCCGCGCCTTGCACTGTATTGACTAACCTTACAGCTGAACATGTCGGCTTTCGTTATAATTGGTGGTTTATTTTGACCACAAACTCGATATTATCTTTTATAGAATACAGTGTTTATACAGAATTATCGATGGGATCCTCATTTGCTGTAAAAATATATTTTCTAAACTATTTATTTACCAAATTCCATACGAGTCCACGATAGCTACAGGATCTCCATTTAGATAAAAGTTATATAATATTTTAACAAAAATACCATCAATATTGCAATTAATCCCGCTGTTTACTGTTGGGGGTCATCTATTTATTTTACATGATAGAGGATTGATCACATATCGCCTTTACCCATGAAAAAGGCAAAACCCTCCCAAAAGACAAACCGGTAATTTAAGGATTATCCAACTTAATAAGTTGGCTGTTACGAGTTAACTGTGACCTAATTCTAAATCCACTGATCGAACCTTTTTTTAAAGAAACATAAATTTTAAGAAAGTCTCATTGGACTCGTACATCTTACTGGTCAAAATGAAAAGTTTCTGTTTTAGATAAATCTGGTTCTTCAACAGTTCATAATTTGTTGAAGGTGAAGAAAACCGAAACTGTTCATCACTGATAGGTTGGTGGACGGGATTTATTGGCTTGCGTGCTGGACTGTGAATTAGAAGATTCATGGCTCGCGTCCTGTGACAAGAGTAACCTACGACTTAGCAGTGAATGTAAAATATCCTACTTCTTCAGATTAGGGGTACAAGACCCGTATTATCTACGTAGATTTGTTAATATATGAACGAAAGGTTTGTTTTTGTTTAAAATTTCGCGCAAAGCTATAGGACAAGTATCAGCGCTAGCCGTCCCTAATTAAGCAGTGATAGACTAGAGGGAAGGTAGCTAGTTAATAACATCCACCGCCAACTCTTGGGCTACTATTTTACCAACCATTAGTGGGATTGGCCGTCACATTATATCGTCCACACGGATGAAAAGAGGAGCATGTTCATTGACGAGATTCGAACCTGCCACCTTTAAATTGCCAGGCCCTGTGAACAAAAGGATGGAGTACCTTGGATCGTGTTTAGCGTTTATCACTTTTCATAGCTAACATTTAATGTCTCGATAAATTCTAAAACATTGTTCATGGTTGTCAATTGGTAGAATATACAAAACAACATCAAATTAAATCTACAGTTCATGAACCACTATAATATTCATCTTGTTATACAGGATTGTTAAATATTAGATAACACAGATCCGATATTGGTGGATTAACTGCCACATTATAACGCCCTCAAGGCTGATAGGGTGAGTATGTTTGGTCACCTGCAGGTGGCGAGTCGAGAGACCTAATCACCATGCCATGCCAGATCCTCACGAGACGATGTTTTCCAAAACAATATATTTATTATAGTTTATCCTGATTATATTAGTCCTTATTTGAGAATTCTGATAAAAACCAAAATAATTGCAAATCTTATTGTTACCTTTAACACACTCTTTTTCAGATCCTACAGATTTGATGTAGTTTACTCAGAATATATATTTTCCAGAACCTTGTGTATTTTCTGGAATAACAACTTTCAGAATCCGGTTCAGTAGTTGTGATTTCGCATTAACAAACTACATTGTATATTAATTCCATTTCTATTGGGTTCGATTCCCCGTCCAACCAAACGTGCTCGTCCTTCCAGCCGTGGGGGCGATATAATGTGACGTTCAATCCCACTATTCGTTGTTAAAAGAGTAGTGTTGGCGGTGGGTGGTGAAGACTAGCTGCCTTCCCTCTAGTTTTACACTGCTAAATTAGGGACGGCTAGCGCAAAATTCAAAACAAACCAAACCGTATTTATTGGTGAAATAAAATAGTTGATATAACCATACTGAGTTTAGAATTATTTCTCAAATTACTAATTCAACCCTTTTCTTCCTTAGAATTCCAACAGTACTAGGATATCTTGTTACATTGTTAATAAATCGCCAGTATAGTCAAATACATTGTTACTAAATCGCCAATATAGTCAAATACATTGTTACTAAATCGCCAGTATAGTCAAATACATTGTTACTAAATCGCCAATATAGTCAAATACATTGTTAATAAATCGCCAATATAGTCAAATACATTGTTAATAAATCGCCAATATAGTCAAATACATTGTTAATAAATCGCCAGTATAGTCAAATACATTGTTAATAAATCGCCAGTATAGTCAAATACATTGTTAATAAATCGCCAATATAGTCAAATACATTGTTAATAAATCGCCAATATAGTCAAATACATTGTTAATAAATCGCCAGTATAGTCAAATAC
>NW_013672063.1:30163-31551 GCF_000517525.1 Limulus polyphemus | reverse complement strand
TAAATCGCCAATATAGTCAAATACATTGTTAATAAATCGCCAATATAGTCAAATACATTGTTAATAAATCGCCAATATAGTCAAATACATTGTTAATAAATAGCCAATATAGTCAAATACATTGTTAATAAATCGTCTATATAGTCAAATACATTGTTACAAAATCGCCAGTATAGTCAAATACATTGTTAATAAATCGTCTATATAGTCAAATACATTGTTACAAAATCGCCAGTATAGTCAAATACATTGTTAATAAATAGCCAATATAGTCAAATACATTGTTACTAAATCGCCAATATAGTCAAATACATTGTTAATTAATTCAAGTCTGCTTAATGCGCAATTAAAGAAGACTGTAAATGTTGGTTTACGAGTTTTCATAACGTATTAACTTTAGAATAAACGTGATCCTTTTGAGGCCTCAAACTGAAGTAGAATAAACGTGACGTAAGTTGAAGTAGAATGCGTGTTGTACTAGGAGCTTTTGTCGTTCATCAGGGAACTGTTCACCATACAATCTGGCAGCAGCCTGGGCACACTGATAACACCATGTTAAACTGTTCTTTCATGATTTGGGAGGAGCAACAGAAACATAATTATTAGGGCTACCTTATATAAGGGCCCTTTATTGTAATACTTTTTAACCTAATGAACCCTTCAAAGGTACAATGACCTCCTTATGAAAACTTCTGACCCTGCCCTTTAAACCTAAGTTTGTGTTAGAGCCTTTGATATAGTTGGATTTGGACCATATGTGGCACAAATCCATAAGCTTGGAAGAGGGGAATTTACTTCTATAACGTTTTTTTTTAATGAGAAAATATGATAAATTCTGATTTAAAATATTTTTTTATTATTGCTCTTTTCCATGATGATTACTTATAAAAATGTCCGAAGTACATGACCTTGAGAGTGCAAGACCCCAATTGACTCATTGACCACTAACAATTATTTTTCCTACGACTCTCCATTTCTGAATTTCTAAATTTCTGAATCCCCCTGTTTATGTTTCTTTGTTGTTGTTGTTTTTTTGTAATGCTTATTGACTCATTGACCACTAACAATTATTTTTCCTACGACTCTCCATTTCTGAATTTCTAAATTTCTGAATCCCCCTGTTTATGTTTCTTTGTTGTTGTTGTTGTTTGTAATGCTTGTTGCAAATTTTAACAAGTTTCGTAAGAACGATATTTTTTTTTATTCTGAATGTCTAATAAAAAAAGTGGGGGGGGGTCCCCATAGTTTAATACCACTAGATATTAACTGTTACTAATGTTGCTTTAACACTCCTCTGACTTGTACCATTATGGAAAGCACATTAATTTACCTATTTCTAAATTATAACTTTGCCTAATTTATTTTTTTAAATGTTGTTTCTTGCGCAA
>NW_013672063.1:27454-30142 GCF_000517525.1 Limulus polyphemus | reverse complement strand
GGCAGATGTGTGTGTGTGTGTGTGTGTGTGTGTGTGTGTTTTAATCTTGGGGGATAGTTTAATAACTTAAATACTTCAAACCAAGCTATGGTACA
Organism: Limulus polyphemus; assembly: GCF_000517525.1. NCBI lineage: Eukaryota > Metazoa > Arthropoda > Merostomata > Xiphosura > Limulidae > Limulus > Limulus polyphemus. The sequence goes on along the minus strand of NW_013672063.1, from coordinate 30,047 downwards.
TCATTTAGTGAGTTTCGTACATTGCCTTGTTTAAGCAGTATGTCATACCACACGAGTGAAGTCCATCCTGGCGTCTGCAACATTTCGGCAATGAAAACATCTACCAAATGATGAAAGTAATGCATGTAACAAAAATGTCGCTTATTAGATTGGCTGTACTAGTTTTATCGTTAGGTGAAAGTTCTCTTGACAACGAATTCTATAAACAAGTGAAGGGTGTAACCATGGTAACCAAAAACGGGTCCCTCCTACGCTAACCTGTTTGTTGTTTACATTGAAAGTTACATGTTTCGTAACTTCACGGGTACCATATCCCTGCCTTGTATTGTAGATATATTGAGGATGCTACATGTAGTAATGATGAATTCTATCTCTTTGTTTAGTTCGTTAAATCCTTTCATCCATCACTCCAATACAACTCTTCTGTTTCTCATCGAACCATTTCATTTCTTGACATAAATATTTCCGTGACAGATGGTGGTCATTTAACGGCATCCGTACATTACAAACCCACCGCCAGACATCCTGGAGAAACATTCCAAATTACCACTCGCCAGATTACATAGGCTCTGTAGTAACGACCAAGATTATAATAGCAAACCTATCAACATGCTCAACTTCTTCAACAACAACAACAACAACAACAAAAAAAAAAAAAACAACGTGGCTACCCTACTTCTCTTCTTCATCACACAAAAAATAATCCACGTACTAACAACAAACGTCCGAATTCAGCTTTTCGGAGATTGCTCAGCTTAAATCATATCAGTAATCGTATCACCAACACCCTAAACAATCAAAAACGTCCAAATACGCGCGTCCAACACACTCCTACTTCCGCTGATCATCCCCCTTACACTTACGTCCATTCAACACACAAATAACACGTATATTGTTGGACAACGTCCACATCATAATACAGGACAATACCATCGGTCAAATGTTCTCTAACAAACCTCTAACTTCTTAGAAACGAGACACTAACATTTAAGATTTACTGGTCCATAGTCAGCTTTAATCACCTGCTCCTCAAGTTGGTACGTACAGTTGTCAGAGGAGCAGATGCAACACTTGCCCTTACAGTGATCATAGAACATCTGTTAGAGGCCCTGAATCAACGTATTCTGTGAATAGCCATTTCACCTGAATATCTAAATGTTTAATTTATTGTATTATTTGTAACAATGTGACCAAATCTACGTAAGAGAAACCGACCATATGCTCACTGAATGCACACGAAAACACTTAAGTAGCATCATTTAAAGATCAAGGAATTTGAAGAAAGCTGATCATTCCTCTGAGCACTTTAAAATACTAGCCCTACGACATGCATCCTTCAACACCAATAACAAAACCACAATGGAAAAAAAAATGAATTTTCAAATAGGGTTGTTTAACTTATTTGGGTATTAACGAACAGTTCAGTTTTTAAGAAAATTTTAAAAATAACCTTCATTTATATACTTAAAAATTAATAATTAAAGCTATTTCTTTCTTTGTTTTACTGTTTATCTGTATTTGAAATAATTTGTATTATCTTTTTTTTCTATCACCAGCTCATTTCTTCAACTTTATTACATTGTTTTTACCAAATTGTTTAGTTCTGGTGATTCTATCTCGCGTTACGTTCCATTCTCGTGTTTCATTTCAAAATGTTACAGTAGTTGTCCTTGTTTCTAGCTTGAAAAAGTACGTTTGCTCGAAACGTCGCCATAGAAATAAAATACAAACATAGTTTTTTTAAAGTGACTTATCTCCAAAAGTCTATTTTATTTATTTTTTACCTTCGCATTTTTCTACCTTATGTCACATGATTGTTCATTGTATCAATTTAAACCTAATTATATTCTTAACTTGACAAGGCCTCTTGAAATGCTACTGGGATTACGGCCGAAATCGTCGTTAACACTGAGGCTACTCACGTAATGAAAAACTCAATATACTTCATGTTTATGTCTGTCTACTCCATATCTTATAAGTAAGATTTGGCTTAATTAATTGGACCTTACTCCACCACTACTTAATAAATACCTTTAATATTAATCATTATAACCGTCCACAGTTTCTAAATACAAGTACACTACAGCTTTTTTTACATAATTTATTCTGTTCTCAATTAAATTTTGAGTTTGATTAGGCTTAAGGTTATGAAAAACCATCTTACAATAGTTTTGTATTTAAATTTCGCTTGAGATTTAGATCATATACGCCCTTTTGTATAATGATCAGTAAATCAAGTGTAAAGGCCTAGGCAAATAAGTATTAAAATCATCTTATACAAATTAATTTTATCCTTTTTTTTAGTGTTTCGCAAAGTTTTCAAGTTTAACAAAGCTCGTATTTTCAAGCCCCCAGTGACACAGCGGTATGTATAACTTAATACATTTTTTAATATGTTCGTATTTCTGATTTTTCGTGTTTTTTTCTTTTTGTTGTGTTTTCTTGCTGTAGTTTCTCCCCATGATTACTGTTTAGTGTTCTATTTGTTTAATTATCGTTATATTTAGCAACTGTACTTTGAAACTGTATAAAGACTGATGTAAATTTATTTTATTTTGCTTTAGATACTGAAGATGGAATCTGATAGAATTCT